>NC_089793.1:56989813-56994813 GCF_040412425.1 Macrobrachium rosenbergii
CACGGTGATCCGCACACCTCCTTTTGTTTGGGAACTGCAACCATAGGATAGCACCACAGATGGCTGATCTCCTGCTGGTGCTATAATACCTTGAGTGACCAGTGCTTCTAGTTCATTCTGACGTCTTCTTGCCAAGAGTATGGCACTTGTCTTGCGGTATGAAGGGCAATGGCTTTGCGTTTTCCTGAGATGTATTTTCATAGGCGAACCAGTCATTTTTTTAAGTATGATGCCATTCTTAAGGTCATCCTTGTTACTAACACATCAGGAAATTGCTGAAGAAGTTCCTCTTGATGTCTGCTGAAGACTTTCTTGACGGTGATCCTGAAGATGAGGACGGCTATGCAGGGAGTTGTTTTGAGATAAGTGCTTTACTTGACCTTTGTTCACTCTTCTTCGGTATTTGTTGAGGAAATTCCTGTGGTACAATCCGAAGGGCTTGAGCGTGAGACCATGATAATAGAGGTTGGGAGAGATTGGACATGACATTTATCCATCCAGTCGTGCTCTCATTCCCATACGTCATAGTAGCTTGGTATAGATCCCAGGACGTTACTGTTGAAATCACTGTCGCGTCAGGGTTTCAGTCTCAGGGTGTCAGACGAGTCCAAATCTTTTAGTTGAATTCCCAAGCTTTGTAAGTGTTGTCTACCTATAACAGTTGTGTCTGATCCTGTGTCTGGAATTACATCTAATAGTCCTTGCTTGTTCCCGAATACTATTTGTAATGGAATCACAGGACAAGGTGGTCCTATTTTTCCAGCATTGATGGCTCTGACATTAGCCTCGGATTTTAAACTTGATATGATCCCTTGATTTTGATTGCCCTTTTGGTTAGATGGATGTCCTCTTGAATTGCTTTGCTGGGACTTGAAGCAGATCTTTTGTGAAATGTCCCTTTGTTGCACTTGTTTCTTAGTTGACGATCACCTGCGCAAATAACAAGATTGGCCCGTGTTTGTTTTCCTTTGGGGTTGCTTTCTTATTTGATGAGCTTCTTGCTTGTTTTGATGATTTGTTTCTTCATACTCTTCTTGTATGGAAATGCATTCATTGTGTTTAGCTGGTTGATACTCCACTTGTATGGCACTTGAAGTCCTTTTGTGCTGCTTCACAAGAACGAACAACAGTCAGGAAGGCAGATAATGCATGTTTCATTCTTAATAAATGCTACACTGTTTCATTATCAAAGCACAAGTATTGCATGTTTCCTGATTACACACAAGTTTACACAAGTCAAAATCATCAGCAATTTGCTTCAATCTTACCCAAAAGTTGTCGGAGGTCTCCCAGGTTGTTGCCTGCATTTGGTGAATTCCAGTCTTCTAAGAGATTCATTCCTCTGTTCCTTGATGGGTTATAATTTTGTTGATAATGTGGTCCACAGGTAGAGTTGAATCAGGTTTCACTCCCAAACTGTGATCTAAGACACGCAAAACTTCATCTTCTAAGCAAAAGTCTCAAAGAAGAAAACTGCTTTTAGTTGAGGCAATGTATGAAAATCAATAAGGGGTTGTATAACTGCTCCATTTTAACTTCCATTCTGAGCTCCTCTATGAAACATCCAGTTTTAGCTTCGCAGGTAGGTAAGTGAACCTGAGCTTTTGGGTGCACTTTAAAGAGAGTTGTGGGAGTTGTGTGAATACCCTGCTGTATATTAGCCAAAATTTGAGCCATTTGTTGATGTTGTTGCATAAATGCTGTTGTTGCTGCATGAGTTGATGCTGTTGCAGTTGTTGTTGTTGAAACAATTGCATTAAATCATCATTGGTTGAGGCTGAAGAGGTAGAGGGATTGATAGAAGAATCCATACTTGTAGCTCCGATATCCTCAGGAGGCGTAGAAATCCCTGTAGTATCTTTATTCTTGTTTTTGCCGCCCATCGTAAGAGGTCTCTCGTCAGTGATGATGTAACAGTGAAGGAGATGACGTCACGGAGTGGAGGAGGAAGGTGGGAGAAACGACTGCCGCTCTCCACAGAGTCGCTGAGTGCGTGCGTGCGTGTGACAGTGTGAAAATAATTGTGATCAGCGTGACCACTCCTTGGGATTTTTCCCAAGATCTTGGGCTTTTAAGGCTTACCTTGGGAACTTGGGAATTTTTACTCAAAATGCTCATAATCTTGGGATTTTTCAAAATTGATGATTTGTTACATTTTTTTTAATATTATAAACCAGAAATTATACAAATTTTATGCACTAGCATCTGCACTTAAAACTTTACCTCAGAGACACATCTTGTGTCACCTTAGAATACGAAAAATTTTCTGTTCACTTCGTTGAGCGTCATCCAAGCTGAAGGGCTTAATCATTCTTGATAGTTTATTACATTATCCTTGATCAGCCTACCCAGATCATGATTGGGTAATATATCCCAGTATATAGGTATATATGAATATATATATTCTTTATAAATGGTATATATATATAACATATATATAACGCATATAGAGGATACAGAGATATATATATATATATATTCTATATCTTCCTATATATACTATATATATATACATTATATATATATAACAATGATATTAATTATATAGCAGAGATATATTGATATTATATGGCATATATATATACTATATATATATATATATCCTATATATATAATGATATATATATATATATTTTTATATATGCCTAAACATACGTTAAAGAGAGTTGAGAAAGAGGAGAGACTTGGAGAGAGAATCAAACATCAGATCCGAGATTATCTAATGATCATCTGATGAGCCTAGAGAGAGAGGTAAAGGTAGAGATTGCTGTAAGTTCGGTAACGTAAGCAATTGGAGACCGGACGTTTATCAGATGATAAGAACACATTCCATTGAGATCAACTTGATTTGTTAATTACGCATTTGAAGAAGCGACCTTATTCAACGTAAGTTCTCTCACTCGTGTTTGAGTGTAACTTCAAAGTAATACAGGCACGCTTTCATATTTGACATTTTGTTGGTGCTGAATAATTCAACGATGAGTGATCAGATGATCCTACATCAGGCATATATGTTAGTATACCACCAAAAAAAAAAGGGGAAAATATATCAACAATAAACAACCAGGAATGGCTGAAAGATTCACAGTTCAATTATATGAAACCAGATGTGAATGATAAATATGCGGCTTCTTGCAGTGTTTGTGATGCTAAACTAAAAACTGTAACAAATCCGCTCTTATGCTTCACAAGGCTTTCCGCAAAGCATATGAAAACTTTAACGCCAAGAAAGTGCTGAGAACATTGAGACATATTTCAAGAAGACTCAGGAGAGCGACTCTGAAAATGAAGTAGCAAAGGCAGAGCTCCTACTTACCGGATATAGCTAAACATAGTGTTCCCTTCCGACAAGCAGATCATTTATGGAAATGGACTGTTTCCTTCTGATTATGAACCAGCAAAACCTGAATTTAAAGAGAACATAATTCTTATTTGCTGCAAGATGGAATTGCATGTGAAGAGAAAATGCTCGTATCCAAAATTTGCAGGAATACATTTTTCTCTGTGATAATTGATGAATGCACAGATGTGTCTATCTCAAAAGTTCTTGCTGTGATGGTAAAATATTTTGATGAAGACAAACACAAAGTCACAGATTCTTTATTCGGTATGATTGAAGTGGAAAATGCCACTGCTGAAGGGCTATATAGCCTAAATGCGTGAAGGATCTGTTTCATGAAAATGATATACCATTATCAAATATAATTGGGTTTGCTAGTGACAATTGTTCCACGATGCTTATACAAATAAAGGAGTTCAGGCTCTGTTGAAGAAATAGATGTCCCATCAGTTTATGTTATGGGCATGTGTTTGGCACTCAAAAGCATTACTGCTGTAGTGAGGCATCCAAGTCCTGTACAGCATGGCTTGAATTTTCGTTACAGTCATGTATATTGTTATTGTTGCTCGTAGTAGTAAAAGGCAACTATGATTTTCATGATCCAGGATGTTGTCCATGCACCTAAACATATTCTGAGATTATCTCAAGAGTTCAGGTTAATCACTGGCTTATAGCTCACAATTTTAGAGCAATGGGATGCACTGCTGCTGTTTTTCAATCAGAGTCAAAATTTTTTAAAATTGATTTGCCAAAATTTACAAACAATGGTGACTTGGAGGAACTAAGCATATGTTGCAATTCCGCAGATTATATTAATTCCTCCCCGATAGACAAAATGAATCTTTAGAATCTTAAATCAGAATATTTTAGACTACCAACGCTCTTCAATACCATATCTGATGAATACAGAAGTATATTGTGTCTGTTTGTTTGTCTATAAAGTCTATCAGATTCTGTAAACATGGCAGACATTGATCCAAAAGATAAGTCTGTCTACAAGAAAACTTGTGACATTAATCTTGAGGCAGATGCAAAGCAAGTTTGATAAAATAAACTTGAAACAAAATGAGATGGATTTCAATTGATTGCCCGTGTTTTTTAGTGGAACTTAGGCTCTCAAATGAGAAAAAATTTTCATTCCGTAAGGACAGAGTTCTTTCATTAATCAAAAATCATTGATCCAAATGAATTTTCTCCTGAAAGGGAAGTCATTTGCTGTTGTGAAGTTTCAATCTGTTTCCCAAATCTGAAAGAGGAAGATCATTTCATATTTTAGAAGACCAAAAAAGAAAGTTTTAACGAACTGCAAAAGACCGACATTACAAAAATTTGTGAAAATTAACGCCATTTTAACTGGAACTTAAAAAGATTTACTGACGGCAACCTCAAGCCTGGACGGTCTGAATTATGAAAAGATTTATGTGCTTAAAGCCCTCCTCACTCTTCTGCATGCGTTGAACCTATTTTCTTAACTTAATGTTATTAAAACCAAACAAACAAATTATGACTAATGGAAAATTGAATTAATGATTTATAAGCATCAGACATCTGCAGTTGCCCGATCAAATACACCCTGTTATTTCATGGGCCCCAAAACACTCATTAATGATGTAAAACTGGAACTATGCCACAAGGATATGTGGAAAGAGAAGAGGAGCGA
>NC_089793.1:57004813-57008501 GCF_040412425.1 Macrobrachium rosenbergii
GTCTGATAATTTAAAAACCAAAATAATCTGGAATACTGGTTTAGTGTTAGCGATATACTTTGTGAACCAGCGTCCTAACAACTATAGAGAAGTGATAGATTTCTTGACAAAGATGCGACGATTCCTGTCACACTGGATTTCATCAAAGTGACTAATTGTGAAATAAGGTCCTGTAAGAGATCTGAGCTTTATTTCAGGAACACTGTATGTTTTATCAGCTTGATAACTCATGAACCACTGTCCCTGAAAGCATGAGATTTTGTGATTGAGGTAAAACAGGAGAACAAGTTCCATTTAAGCATCAGGTTTTGTATTTTTATAAGAACTCATGGTTTACTATCTGTAGACCCGACAGAATCTTCGGTAAAACATTGATTTAGGACATATAATTGCTATGTAGAATTTCTTTGTACTTCTGCAATATTTAGAAAATCTTTGAACTTGGTCTTTGGGCAAAAAATACCCTACTTCTTGGAAAATTTCGCCCAGTAAAATAATATACATTCTCACATTTTAGTTTCAGCTTTATAGTTCAAAATTCTTATTACTCAGGAGTTTCAAGTTTTTTTGTGGAACTTTGCCATCAAATGTCTTCTCGTTTTAGCTGTATTGTTCAATGAAACTCGTATGATTTTCTTCGAACGTTGAAGATTTCTTTGAATTATACAATTTCTATGCTAATTGCTCTCGTAAGCATTATTTAGATGCTCTTGCAAAACTTTGTAGAAGAAAGATAAAAATCTCTGTTGCACGAGAGTTAGTGGTCACTTTAGACTTTAAATTGTCTATAAATCTTTTTCATTCTCCGGTTTTCGATTCTTTCATTTTTACCCCTGATGACTAAGAATAGCAATCGTAAAAGTGATATCCCATCATAAATTATAATGTTTACCGCAGAAAATATAAAACATGAGAGAGAGAGAGAGAGAGAGAGAGAGAGAGAGAGAGTTTCTGTATATTGGTTCCGGTTTCTCAGGAAGTAGGATTATCTCCCTCGAGGCAGCTGCAGGAGGGCAAAGTAAAACGCTGATACAACTTGTGACTCATTAACCAACAAGCCTGAACTTATTCCTAACATGCTAAACAGTAGAGAACCAGTTCTGCTCGCTCTCTCTCTCTCTCTCTCTCTCTCTCTCTCTCTCTCTCTCCAAATGCTGCTGTATTTCCGTATCTCACAATTCTTTTCACACAGACAATAACTTTCGCATACTAACGCGCACACACACACACACACACACACACTATATATATATATATATATATATATATATATATATATATATATATATATATATATATATATATATATATATATATATATATATATATATATATATATATATGCAGGAAGAAGAGTAAGGATTTAGAAACTAGAATAATAAGCAGTGTGGATCAAGAGTCTGTAATGGAACAGTACATGCTGAACGGAAGTGCGTGGAAAAAAGTGTTAGTTGTTAATCTAATGAGCCTGAGGTGATGTTAAATGTTGAGGTTTAGCAAATATTTCATAAATGTGGTAGGATAAAGGTAAAACAAGTGTCAGAGTGGTTAGAGAGGTTTCTACAATTCGAAAAGGATATTCTTTCCTTTGCTGATAATAAATCGGGCAACGAAATTACAATATAAGGAAAGATGAAAGAGATGGCGACATATGGGCTTGACCAGATAGACCTAATTTCCAGGAATCAAAACCGTGCTTGCAAGAAGAGAAGTGTGTCGCAGAAAGAGCTAAAAGGGGTGAACTCTCTTCTGAGGTGATTTCCAAGTTGGTATATCAGTAAATATATGATATAGGGATATCCCAGTTGCTAAGAACAAGGAAGAAATACTTGATTAAAGGCACTCTTGTTTAAAACCTTCTTGAAGGTGATGTTCAGTATTTACGCCTCCTAACAGAAAGCAATAAGGATTTAACCTAAGTTACTTAAAAAGTAGATATCCGCATTTTAATTCCAAATCTGTCTTAAAAAAACAGATGATGAGAGAGAGAGAGAGAGAGAGAGAGAGAGAGAGAGAGAGAGAGAGAGAGAGAGAGAGAGAGAGAGAGAGAGCGAGAGAGACTTCAGCTATATATTGAAGAAAGGAAAACATTATGGAACATAAAGAACACAAGAGAAAAATATTAATTGGTTATAGATGCTACTGACACAATCCCTTGAAAGCTGATAAAGGGAAGTGAAAATTAAAAGAAAAAGATGAAACGAAATGGAAATTTACAAGAAAAAAAAAAGCAAGCACTCTTTAGAACACGATACGAACTAAATGGAATCGGAGAATGAGTGAAATATAGAAAAGCAGTAACAAGTGCGTCGACAAAGTGATTTCCAGTCACCAGTGCAGCCTTTGACATGTCCAGATTTCTTACAGTATCTGTTCCATTGTTGACATCCAGCGTAAAACGGTAAGCTTTCTGTTGCAAGATCAGGCTTCTTTAGTTTAGCAGGAGTGAGGGTTCCCGGAGGATTCGTTTACTATAGTTAGAAAGAAGACTATTTTATGTATTGTGTCACATGGTAATTTTCATTAAATTGACAATTTTGAAATTTCAATATTTTAAAACTTTTCGCCAATTTCTAGCGACAGTTTTATATATCTTTAATATGCTGCTGATAGAAAGAAATGCAATTCCCGAAACAGCACTGAGTCAGCAAAAACAAGCGACCATGCATCACTAAACTGATGATACGAATGTCATCCCATTAATTCCTTCACATATCTGAACAACAGTATATTGACCTCGTAATTAACACTGCGCACCGATACTTTTACTATACAGCACTAATAAGACGGAAAGTTTTCAGGAATTTAACTTTAAATTTCCGTAAAGTTACACTGTGATTAATTCATTGCTGAATAAATTGCAGCAAGACATTAATAAAGGAAGATTATAAACGCAATGAACAAATGAAAGTCAATAAATCAGCAAAATGAAAAGATGCAACAGCAATGAAAAATTATGGACGTAGATGTTATGATCATGGGAGGCTGAATAAACAAGGATATTCAATGAGAAATATCTGATAGAACCCCGTTATTGTTTTTTTTATGAAATAAATCTAAATGGCTAGTTTTTGCAACAGCTGATAGAAAAAACAAAATTAATTATAGACGCCTGATGGCAGCAAATTCTTAGTACAACAACATATATCTTTCAGTTCGATCTGTCAGCCTGTTTGAACATTGAAATTAGATTTTTTTTATTACAATATTGATTGTAGATAAATAAAATCAAAGTTTGAAACTGGAACTTCCATCTCTAGACGTAGGTAAATCCGTATTAACGGGTCCTTTAATACTTCAACTGGTGCTTCATAACTTTCCCGGGTCGAGAGAGATGCATACAGGCCTTACAGAAGTCCCGCATCTTATCAGAAAGCCATTTTGTCAGAACTCTGCATTAATTAAATTCAGTGTCACTGTGACAAAACTTTGTCCCTGGAAATTGAAAATGAAGAACTTCCTTTACTCGATGTAATTGTACAGTTGTTAGAGAGGGTGCAGACTACAGATATGATAACGAGCAAACTGATACAACCGAAACACACTAACAAACACAATGGACAACACTTGCAAAAGAGGATGTCTAGTGTAGAGAGCAAAAAGAAGAAAAAATGTCGTTTGTACTTTTAAAGCTCATTTTTCCGATTCACATGAACGCGTATTTTCGGGAAAACTAAAAATTTCGGGG
>NC_089793.1:57009001-57016501 GCF_040412425.1 Macrobrachium rosenbergii
ATACTGGTGTACCTATTCATTACACACACACACACACATTACACACACACACACACACACATTACACATATATATATATATATATATATATATATATATATATATATATATATATATATATATATATATATACATGTATGTATGTATACCATTTCAAGGCTGGCCTCAAGGTGTGGTTTCGGATAAAAACCAGGACAATGGGTACCGTTTTATTAAAAATTTGAAGTCTAAGTCGTGGATGAAACTGGTAAGATGAAACTTTCACAAAAAAACCGCTTCATCCACGCAGTTAGTTAGTTATTTTATTGACAAAAGTATACAATAATTAGTACAAATTTGTCCACAAACGTGACATAATACAAAATATACAAAGTAAACAGTAATCTCTGTTCTTGCAAGTACATGGCCTATCCAGAAAAAAAAAAATATTAACAAGAAAAATAAAATATATCAAGTACAAATAACATAATCCTATAAGATTATAAAAATAAACGAAAAAGGAACTTACTATAAGGAAAAAAAAGTGGTTACATAACTATTCAAAATCAAGTCCTAACACAAATAATATTTGATAAACAAAAAATGCTCCTTAGTGCAGAGGTATGTTGCCCATGTCTTGACGGGGAGGTGCGCCTAAGGTGTTCATGAAAAACTAATAAATGGAAAATTGAATAAAGCTGATGATAAAACGTTAGCCATTAGATGAATATCAAAAATAGCTGCTGGAAAATAGAATATATGATAAATATATATTCTATATGGCGTGTGATTAGAGATTATACCAAATTTTCATGAATAGCTGGCATTTTTTGGAATTATATATATATTGTACTAGATATAAAGTATTTAAAAGGACACATCCTTATATATGGTATATATGTGCTATTAACATTCATTGTTTATATCCATATTACTATATATATATATATATATATATATATATATATATATATATATATATATATATATATATATATATATATATATATATATATATATATATATATATATATATTTTACGTTTTTCCGTGGTTTTAGTTTGAAATATGCTCTGTGAGACAGGTAGCAACAGTTTAAGTTAATTTAGCCTTGTGATTCTGACTTCGTGGGGTACGGGAAAACGTAAAAAGAGGAAAACAAAGGAGAATTTCATATGAGCATAGGGCTCTTGTTACTGAGGGAAATATTACGTAAAACACGTGGGCAAATTTAAAGTAGTGTATTTACATAAATGATATCAGTACGGGAAAGAGGAACTCAAGAGATTACTATCCTGAAGGGAGATTCCTACTGGGATTGAATGAAACTTAGGGATTCCAGACACAGTCCGAGAAGCTTCCACGAAATAGGATCCCTCTGAAATGAGAGATATGCACATTATACGCCAGTAATGAAAAATAGACAAAAGAATAATGAATTCGAAGCTGCACTGAGGGTGCCAAAGGAGTAATAAAGAATTAATACTGCCGATGCAAGAGGCGCACGGACGATTAGACAAGGGAGATTTCTGGCTTTCTTTTAAGAAAATATTACGAGACAAAAGCGTGACTGAAATGGGGCTCTTCCAGGGCACTTTACCTTAGCAGATTTTCCGAGGGCGTAGAAGGCGGTCCGTGGATGACTTGCGATTTCGAGGACGAGTTTCTTCCACGTGGTGAGATGCAAGGGCTTCCGTAAAGGGGCAAGGCGATGGGGACTCCTCGAAACTCAAGCAATGGCGTGTGGGCTCGAGGAATACGGTTGAAGGGCACGAGGAGAAGTATACTTTGGGAAGGGCCACGTGGTTAGGATGCAAGGGCATCGATGGGGCCAGGTGTTGAGGACGTCTTCACACAAGTTCACTCCATATCTTCCAGCCCGCGTGTGCGTGAGACCTCGTGGGCTTTTGCCTTTATCCCCTCCTATGGGGCAGGGGGCGTCCATCACAGATGCTTTGACTCATTGCACCTGCTGCCCGCAGGGGAGGTTTTGGCCTGTAGAGAAACGCCTTAAGCCAGATTACTTTTGCCTCGAAGGAAAGATCTTTATCAAAAATGGGAGCGCCTTTAATCTTTTAACCCTTGTTTTTAAGTCGATAGACAGATGGTCTATCGATCGGCGACTGGCAGTAAATGAACAACCAACAACAACAAAGGAGGGGGAGGTAATTTGCTAGCGAATTCTTGCTAATCATAATACCTCCCCATACAAGATGATGTACATACCTCCTTCCGGTGTGTACATCGATATTCAAGAATGAGCGGCAAATGCTTTACGTTACTCTACATTCTGCCTTGCAATGAACTTTACTCTAAGGGTTTTATGAAGCTGAGACATTACTTTTAATAACACATTGGGACAATTTTTCGTTAACAGGACGCAAAGTGATTTAAACACTTGCAAAAAGAATAATTACTTTAGATTTGGTTACCCACTGTAATTTATAAAGTGACTCGAACAATTGTGAATTAATTAAGATTATAGGACCACGTATATGAGGCTATGGCCAACAAATGAAAAGAAATGGTTATTGTTCAAGAATTAAAATACACGGTTACTTAATTTTAGATAAAATGCATGCGGTTAGTACAATCTGCCTTGAAGAGGCTGTGTAAATGAAAAACAGCGTTTATTTTTGTAAATGACATCCCCTTTACACGATACTGTAATGACTATACATATTCGCATTGATAATTTATCTTCGTTTTAACGTACTTGGCTCAGCTATCGTTCAACGCGAGCTGAGGATGACCCACACGGGAATTTGACAGTCGTGTGCGGGCGAGAGTATTCGCGAGTTTTAATTAATATCCTTAAACTACGCTAATTTTATCGTCCACTGCCAACTCAATGTTATGACGGGGCGAGCAGACAAAAGATGTGGGTAGGACAAACAGCGATCTTGGAAGGAAATGGAAGGGGAAAAGGGATAATAATAACAAAGGAAAATTACCAAGACGTTACGAATGAAACTTGACCGCATATGAAAGGCGGGACACGTCCTCAGAGCTTACAAAAGGGGCATTTAAATCACAAGGGCAAGAGTTTATGACTCGCGATTCATTAAAATAAAGATAACTAAATGACTAAAAGAAAGTAAATGATATTGGCAGAAGAGCTAAGGGAAAAAGAGTGAGGGTTTTATTGTGTTAGGCGGAATTTGTTTCCTTCGCCTATAAATTACGGCCCGGACTATCACTTCAGTCCCAGGGCGAGGAAAGTGCACCCAGGCGCGCGACTCCTTCAGGAGGGGTTGACACGCACGCCCGGTGCCAAGGTATGGGCGCAAGGGCGTGCCACTTCTCACTCTGTTATTCTTAATGATTTATACATTGTGTGGGAATGGTATCCCGTATTTAATTGCCTCTTGTGGGGATAATTTAAGGGAAGATTAAATAGAAGGTGATAAGAGATAGAAGTTCCTGAGGAACGGAGGAAGATAGAGGAGGGCCTGACATCCCCTTCTGGATTAGGGGTGCCAAGACCTTCGAAAGATGAAATGGTGGCACAGGTGCCATGGGAGCTCTAGAGCTCTTTGTAAATTACCTGGAATGTCCCACGCCAGGTAATTTCGCCTCGAGTCTTTCTTAATGGGACAGTCGTCCTCGGCCGGGGAAGCGGAGGGCCGCGACCGGAGGGGCGGCACGGAGTACCACCTGGGCCTGCTGATGCGACAGCTGACGCAGGAGTGTTCCGTCGCGGGTTCTACCATGATCCGTCAGCGGCTCTTGTAGTTCATCGGCCAAGTGAGATATGGCAGAATCCTGACTTGCAATTGCGTCGGCGACGGGCTGAGGCAGAGAGGAGGCGGTCGGGGTGGCGTGAGCGGCTCGCAGGTAACGATGACCAGCTCAGGCACGGGTTGCGAGGCCGCACCTGCAGGTGAGCTTCCGCGGTGGTCGGGAGGAACCGTCTCTCTGACCGGCGCTGGTAGCGGTGCCAGGCCGGGGGAAGAGGGGGTCCTGAGTTGGATCCCGTGAATGGAGATCGGCGTAGGCGCTCTGGCGCTGGCACTAGGGCAGAGTCAGGCGCTATCAGAGGTTTCTTGGGCTCGTCGGTCAGGACGGACGAAGCTTGGCCCTGCTCGGGGCATGCAAGTGGCACCGGCAGGAATTTGGCATCTCCTGAAGGGAGATTTGATTGGGGCCCTGGCACTGGCACTGAGGCAGGGCCGGGCACTGGAATGGGATCGGGAACCGATCGAGGGGCCACTGTACATCGTACTCAGGTGGCACTGGTGGGGACTGCACGTCCTTCTGGTACCCAGGGGCGCCAGTCTTGGCTGAGGAGAAGCGGGGGGGATTACTCGCGCCCGCGGAATGATTCAGGGGAATGTGGACCCCTAGATTGTCGTGATTTCGGTGGGGACTGAAAGTCCTGTCCCAGGATGACGTCATAGCCTCCGGGAGATGGCTTGCTACTGCAAGATTGCAAATTTTGGATTGGTGAGGTCTTGTGACTCTCAATTGGACCGTAGGGAGTATCATTTTAAACTGATTTATTCCCTCGATCGTGACGAGTTTTCGTCTATTGATGATAGCTCCGTGGGAACTCTGTCCCTTCGGATGAGGGAGATTTGTGCGCCCGAGTCCTCGAAAGCAGTGACTCGGCGCGCGCGGGCTGGCTACCTCGTGGAGGGGCCACGTGCTACAGGCCCTTCGGCGGGAGGCCTAATGACTGGGGATCTGTGACGGCCAAGGCGACGGTGGGAGTAGTTGATTTATTATTGCGTGGGCATTTTGCCCATGCGGGAGAATGGCCATAGACCTTGCACGCCGTGCAAAAGGTCTGGCTAAAGTCTTTCCTGCGCTGCCCCTGTGGAGGGCGTAGGCGTGTTATTTGTCGGTTTTCCGGGAGAGAGAGCCGGTTTCTTGTTCGGCACTGTTCGGAGAATGCCCCGTTTTGCAATAATGGCAAGTTAGGGGTTTGCCCGAGTTCCCATTTTTGTGGGAATTTGAACCTCCGAGGAGGGACGGGGACTTATCTTCCGCCCCATGGATCCTTCTTGAGGGTGGTGAGTTTCCCACATGTCTGCTATTCGGCAACACTCGGTGAGTGTTGCTGGGGCTTTTTCCACTATATGAGTGGCGAGGGCAGGAGGGGCGTGGCGCAGGAAATGCTTTCGAATTTAAACCGCTCAGTACCTCGGCGGTGTTAGTGGCTCCTTCGGAATCGAGCCATTTTGTCAACGCCCGCTCGAATGGTACGCCCAATCGGACCAAGTCTGGCCTGCTTCTCTGGGCTGCTCTCTCAACGTCTCCTCCACCGCTCGGGGGTAATCTCGTGCGCCCCCGTAACTGCTTGGCGTCGGCTTCCCAGTTTCCCGATCGTCTGCGGGAAGGGCGTGGTAGGCAACGAGGCCTTTCCCGCCCAGGAATTTAGTGAGAACAAGGGAGAGTTCCGCGGGGAGAGATCGCAGCACTCCAGGACTCGTTCGGCCCTTTCAAGCCATACTTCAGGCTCGGACTCCGTCCATTTTGGCATGAACGAGTGAGCTTGGCTGAGGCACTCATTCCCAGCGGCAGGGGGCGGGGGTGGCGGGCTGTCGTTCTAGCATCTGGAGCTCATGGGCGCTTGTCGCTCTCGATCTTCCCATTCTCGTTCCTCCCTTTTCTCTTTATCGATTCTGTCTCTTCTCTCTCCTCCTCCCTTTCCTCTTGGGCGATTCTTTCTCTCTCTCTCTCACGTTCTTGGGCAATTCACGTTCCTCTCTCTCTCGCTTTTCCTTCTCTCCTGCTCTTGATCGTTCCCTCTCTCTCTGCACGTTCTTTATCCTTCTCCTGCTCTTGGGCAATTCTTGCCCTCTTCTCTCTCACGTTCTCTCTCCCTTGGCATCTTTTTGCCTCTCGTTGCTCTTGAACCCATCTCTTCAGATCTTGCCCCGATCTTGAACCCATGCTCTCAGATCTTGCCCGATCCCATGTCCTTCCCAGCGGACATGTAGAATTTGAAATCCTCGTTTTGTTGGGCTCTGGTATTAGCCATCTTGAAATAATGGGTATATGATATGTCTGAGAAGACTTTTTGTGTTAAAATTGGATGTGTCTTGGAAAGACGGGTTGTTCTTGGCGGAACGAATTCTAATACGTCTCGGAAGACGTAGTTGGATTTTGTCACGCTCGGACTTGGCCGGCTGTAGGCGTGAAGTTAAGGAGTTGTTCTAACGAACTAGAATGATCAGTCCCGTAAGGGCTTAGATGTGTGTGAACTACACTATATAATGTCTCAAAAGTACTTAATTTTGGGTTCTCGCCACGTCACGACGTAGAATTTTTGTTTGAGTCTCTGAGGACTGGAGAAATTCTCGCCACGTGCGTAAATTTTAGAGTCTCTGAGGACTGGAGTTTGGAGAAATTCTCGCCACGTATTTTAGAGTCTCTGAGGACTGGAATTTGGAGAAATTCTCGCCACGTGCGACGGACTGGAATTTTAGGAGTCTCTGAGGACTGGAATTTGGAGAAATTCTCGCCACGTGCGACGTAGAATTTTAGGACTGGAATTTGGAGAAATTCTCGCCACGTGCGTGGGAGTCTTGGAATTTGTGGAATTTGGAGGAATTCTCGCCACGTCACGACGTAAATTTTAGGAGTCACTTAGGACTTGGAATTACGATTCGTCCCTTAGGACTTAGAAATTACTAACGATTCGGAAACCCAAAGAAAAATGTAGAAATGAATGGGGAAAAAAAAATGCTACACACGCGGGCATGGGCGGGGTGGGGATGCAGGTCGTTTGGCCAACACCGAGGTATTTTTAGATTCTGGGTGAATGAACCCGTATATTTATATACCGTCTGGGATTCGGAGAATTTCCCAGTCGTCTGAGAGGATAACAGTACAATGGCCTAGTAATTTTCCCCTATAAGCGGAGTTTAAATTTCGCTTTCTAACACCTAACTCGAATTCTAACTACACTGAGAGAATTTTCAGCAATGCAAGCTGACTTCGTCGTGTCCCCGATCGTGGAATTTTATTCGCGCCTAAATAACAGTTCGCTAATTCGAAATCTGCGAGGTAACATTATCACAGAGGAATTTCTTTCGCACTATTCCTCGAAGCAAAGATATGGCAAAGATTTTAACACAGGAATTTTCGCACTATTCCTCGAAGCAAAAAGATAACAGAGGAATTTCGCAATTCCTCGAAGCAAAGGATGGATTAGCACTGGTTATTTCCTAACTACCTATCCTGAAAGGCATGCATTAACGAATCTAATACGGCGGTTCTTTTCTCTCAGTGATTACATGCGTCCCTATTTCTAATTCCTAGAAACAGTCACGATTGTAAAAGGTTTTGCTAAGATTAACACATTACTTACGTGGGATTTTCTGGATCTGTGTGCTGGTTTTACACAAAAGGTTCGTAATTGTCTCGTACCCAGCTTAGCTTTGCTAATAGCTGATCTGGCAAGTTGCAAATGCAATAAAAAGCAACACTAGGGAACTGCAACTGCAAAACGAGATCTATGGCCAGGTCGCCATTTTTACGTTTTTCCGTGGTTTTAGTTTGAAATATGCTCTGT
>NC_089793.1:57021501-57139001 GCF_040412425.1 Macrobrachium rosenbergii
ATTTATGGTCCAAACAGACCAGGTTGAAATGCTTTTGGCAAAAACAGGATTTGCACCATGAAGGCAAGGAGAATGTCGACAAAATCTTCTGCAGGGATTTTGCTGCCAAAACCCCCTATGTAGTTGGTTTAGACATCAGTAGAATTAGCATACGTAGTGATTGCGTGTCAAGAAATGATGACATGGAAGTTACTCGATGGTTCTGGTTTGGAAAATGCTGGTATTATTTAATTTGTTGCATGTTCATTATTCTTGAAAAGTGCACTGTGCATTGTTGCTTTAGTTATCTTGAGTTCTTGAACTAAGAAACTTACTTGAGGTAATGTAATTGTAAATTTGAAATTTCTGAAAAAGATGCCATTTACCGAAGCCAAGCAAAGTACATCCCCTCACTCCTATTCTAGCCACGCTATAGACCAGACATGTCCCAGGTGTGTGAGATGATTTGCCAACTGGACACTCTCCAGATCGTTCTAGAATCATTAGGTAATTGTACCATTCTTTAATTCAACTTGATCGATGCCGGTCTTTGCTTTGTATTGATATGTATCATGTCAAGTAGTAACACTACAATCGTAGACTTAGTCAAGTTGCGATTTAGTGATCTGCAACAGAAATGAGGTAACTTTTTAAATCTTGATTGCCAGTTCCCACATGTTCCAGAAATTCTTTCTTTGTTCATTGTCATTGCATTTTGGTTATGGACCCAGCTAAATCTTGCATTAACATAACATTGTTGTAAATTTCCAGTTAGTTTGTAGTAACATAAGTTCAATAGCTTGGGTGTTTTTCTGAGTTAGAGTATATTTTTTTGTAGAAAAAAATTTAAAAATGTACTTGTTTTTGTGTAGCCACCACCTGTAGTGCTGGTTCGTGGTTAGAGTCTCTTTTGATTGCGTATTAGGCCCAGAACAACGATTTTTAGAGCCAGTAAACTGACTTATCATCAAGAAATTCTTGACAGAGAATGTTTACAGTATCATCTAACAGTCCTCCCCAAGCCAACTTCATGCTTAGTATGTAAAACAAAAAGTGAATCTAAAATGGAGTTTTCTTCCTCTCGTGAGATACTGTCTCAGAGAACATAAACTACTGAAAATTTGCTCATGCAACAAATATAATACACTCAAACACAGATGTCAACACACACATACACTCACACACATATGTGTTGTAGATAGAGAGTAACTCTAAGGTAGCGTTGACCAACTCCAGGCATGGGTTTAAACTTTTCTTAGGAACAATCGTCTTGACATCAATTACAGTAAGTTCTTGAAGATGTTAATCAACCGGATGTAGTGGTCTTTAATTTTGTGTCCGTTGGAATGTATATAATTTCCACATTCTGTTAACGAGTTGATTCTCTGGAGTCAACTGGGGCTCGAGCCTAAATAAGCTATCTCCAAAACTTGGCCATGAAAACATACAATTCAGAGACCCGGTCATGTAAAAATTTCCTATAAAGTCTCGTCAACACCGAGAGATGGTAATTTTTAACACCTGAAACACCACCGTATCCTGTTTTGTACAGGGTTAGGCCATCACCAACTATCTCCCCGTCCCCCTTTTTTATAACATTGGGTGAAGTGTCTTGACACAATTCGCGTCGACTGCATCACTGTTCAATATCCTTAGTTAGTGCCACCATTCACTATTTCATCATCACCATTTCTGTTCACTATTTTCTATTCATCATTTTCCTTCTCTTTAATAAGTCCACATCGATACAGCGACTGTTTGTCTCTAAATTCTCACCTTTCCCTTTGTAATAAAAACTACTAATAGCTTGCTTGTAATAATAAATATTTCTCGGAACAGCAGTTAAACTTTTGTTTTGTCGTGGCTTGATCAATTTAATTCTCTTTCAAGTGTTCTGACTCTCAGTCACAAGACCATGCGTTCATTCCTTGTGATAGACTTAATAATAGTTTCCATAATAGTCTCTCTATAATAAAACTATTCTATATATATATATATATATATATATATATATATATATATATGCATATATATATATTAAGCATATGTAATTTACATATACATTTTATGCATATGTAAATTAAATACACACACACACACACACACACACAAACACACACACACACCTCACATTGGATATATATATATATATATATGCGTCTATATATATATATATATATATATAAAAATTTTTATATATATATATATATTGATGTTTCTCGTTATAATGATATGATATATATATTCATATTTGCCCGACATCTTTATAAATATTGCTTTCTTGATATATATACCCTAATAATATATATATAAATATTTGTATATATATATAATGATATATAAATAAATATATATATTTTTTATATAATATATATATTTATATATATATATATATATATATATTTTATATAAACTCGTATATATATAAAAAAATATATATATTATATATATATATATATATATATATATATATATATATATATATATATATATATATATATATGTATGTATATATATATATATATATATGTATATATATATATATATATATGTATATATATATATATATATATATATATATATATATATATATATATATATATATATATATATATATATATATATATATATATATATATATATATATATATACATATATATATATATAGTGCGTGCTAGATATGCTGTTGCAGTACAGTTTGGTGGTGAGATGCTAAAAGACGCCCAACAGTCAGCACCCGACTATTCAGTTAACGGTGATAAGTGCAGCATTAGAAGGTGGCATGTTAGCAAAAAGTCTGAGAGTCTAAATGTCCCTAAAGACTCAGTTACCAGCTAAATGTGTCAACCTGTAGTGGGGGTTGGTGGGGACGACCTTATGTTGAGGATAGAGGCGGGGTCATTGGGCATGAGATGGCTGCTTTCTGATATTTAAATCTTACAGTTGACAAAGGCATTACTTAATTCCAATAAATACAATATGATTAAAGGTAAAGTATATAGCCATAAAGACTTCCAGTATTTCTTTTTTTGGTGTAATGAAGTTGAGAATTGACCGATGGTTTCCAAAATTACTGATGTCGACGGTTAGGCAGGAAATAAAACGAGATCCTTCCTTCAAGTAATATTGAGTTATTACAGCTCTCTTTATAAAGGTCATCACCACACCCATAGTTCTTCCCTTCTCTAATCCCACAATTAACGTCAGGATTTGACGAACTTTTTGGCATTAAACTAAACAAAAATGAAATCATAAAAAGAGACCCACCATCCAGTCTGTGTCTGATTTTGAATATATGATTTTAAATGAAGTACTCAGTAACTGGTATTATGGAGGAACGCAAACCCTTCTGACCCTCAGACTGGGACGGTTAAAGATTCGAAGTACTGTATGACCATCCTCTCCATTACTTCCCCACCCTCCCAAACATTCACTCAGCAGCATTTCCTTGTTCTTTGCCAGTGAAGTCGGAAGGTGGTTTATAACCGGTCCTTTTGCGATTCTTATGTGTGTGTGATTTATAGTTCTTCGAAACATCTTTATCAATGCAACTGCAAAACCGAAGCCGTTCTTTTTTGTCATATAGGGAGGGAGACAATGTTTTTTTTTTTAGTGCAAAGTTCCTAGATATTTAATATATCTACTATTTCGTTTGTACGTTATTCTCACTTGAAAACAAAGTGTTCATAAGAAAATGACATGTGTTACAAAAAGACCACCTGTTCCATTTATACCGTAAAAATCTATATCTGTTTTACTTTAGTAAGTCCAACAAACCCGTAAATACACATTTATGGTTTCCCCGAAATTTTTTAACATTGTTTTTCCAGAAAATACGTGTTCGTAACGGATCGGAAAAATGAGTTTTAAAAGTGCAAACAACAATTTTTCTTCTTTTTCTTTATCCACAATAGACATCCTCTTTTACCGTGATGTCCATTGTGCTTTGTTAGTGTGTTTCGGTTGTATCATTTTGCTCATTATCATATCTGTTGTCTGCACCTTCTCTAACAACTGGTACAATTACATTTATATTGTCAATTTGCGTTGAATGAAGCAACATCAAATAAAGAGAGGATTCTTCATTTTGAATTTGTTCCGGGGACAAAGTTTTGTTACAGTGACACTGAATTTAATTAATAGAGAGTTCTGACAAACATGGATTTCTAATAAGGTGCCGGGACTTCTATAAGGCCTGTCTGGGGTCTCTCGACCCAGGAAGGTTGTGAACCACTAGTTGAAAGTATTAAAGGACCCGTTAATACAGATTTACCCTCGTCCTAGAGATGGAGAGTTCCGCTTACTAAGATTTTATTTTTATTTATCTACAATCAGTACTATAATAAAAAAAAAATCTCATTTCAGTGACAAGCAGGGTGATAGATCGAACTGAAAAATATATGTTGTAGCACTAAGAATTTGCTGCCATCGGAGGCGTCTATAATAAATTCTGTTTTTCTATCACAGCTGTTTAGCAAAAAACTAGCCATTTAGATTTATTTCATAAAAACAATAACAGGGTTCTATCAGATATTTCTCAATGAATATCCTTGTTTATTCAACCTCCATGATCATAACATCTACGTCCATAATTTTTCGTGCTGTTGCATCTTTTCATTTGCTGATTTATTGACTTTTATTTGTTCATTGCGTTTATAATCTTCCCTTTATTAATGTCTTGCTGCAATTTATTCAGCAATGAATTAATGCAGTGTAGCTTTGGAAATTTAAAGTTAAATTCCTGAAAACTTTCCGTCTTATTAGTGCTGTATAGTAAGGTATCGGTGTGCAGTGTTAATTACAAGGAGTCTAATATACTGTTGTTCAGATAACTAAGGAATTAGTGGGATGACATTCGTATCATCAGTTTAGTGATGCATGGTCGCTTGTTTTTGCTGACTCAGTGCTGTTTCGAGAATTGCATTTCTTTCTATCTGCAGCATATTAAAAGATATATAATTGTATCTACTTGTCGACTCAATAGTTTCCTTAAAACTGTCACTAAGAAACTGGCGAAAAGTTTTCAAAATATTTGAAATTTCAAAATTGTCAATTTAATGAAAATTACCATGTAACACAATACATAAGATAATCTTGTTTCTAACTGTAGTAACTTTAAAGGAATCCTCAGGGAATCCTCACTCCTGCTAAACTAAAGAAGCCTGATCTTGCAACAGAAAGGTTACCGTTTTACGCTGGATGTCAACAATGGAATGGATACTATTAGAAATCTGGACATGTCAAAGGCTGCACTGACGACTGGAAATCGCTTTGCCGACGCACTTGTTACTGATCTTCTCTATTTCACCCATTCCCCGATTCCGTTTAGTTCGTATCGTGTTTTAAAGAGTGCTTGCTTTTTTTTTTTTTCTTGTGAGATGATTCCATTTCGTTTCATCTTTTACTTTTAATTTTCACTTCCCTTTATCAACCTTTCATGAGAGATTGTGTCAATAGCCATCTATAACTTACAATTAATATTTTTCTCTTGTGTTCTTTATGTTCCATAATGTTTTTAGTGTTCCATATATATCTTTTCCTCTTTCTCTCTCTCTATATATCTCTCTCTCTCTCTCTCTCTCTTCATCCTGTTTTTAAGAAGAATCTGGAATTATAATGCTGATATCTACTTTTTAGTAACTTGGTTAAATTCTTGTATTGCTTTCATTAAGAGGCGTGAATACTGAACATCACTTTCAAGAAGGTTTCAAACTAGAGTGCTTTCAATAGACCAGGTATTTCTTCCTGTTCTTAGCAACTGGGATATCCCTCGTATCAAATATTTACTGATATACCAACTTCGAAATCACCTCAGAAAAGAGTTCACCCCTTTTAGCCTTTCTTGGTGACACACTTCTTCTTGCAAGCACGGTTTTCATTCCTGGAAATTAGGTCTATCTGGTCAAGCCCATATGTCGCCACCTCATTCATCTTTCCTTATATTGTAATTTCGTTGCCTGATTTCTTATTAGCAAAAGAGAGAGAAGATCCTTTTCGAATTGTAGAAACCTCTCAAACCACTCTGACACTTGTTCTACCACATTTATGAAATATTTGCTAAACCTCGACATTTAACATCACCAAGCTCATTAGATTAACAACTAACACTTTTTTTTCAACTCACTTCCATTTCAGCATGTACTGTTTCGTCACAGACTCTTGATCCACATTGCTTATTCTAGTTCTAAATTCTTACTTTCTTCCATATTGCTTATATATAGTATCTAAATCCTATATATATATATATATATATATATATATATATATATATATATATATATATATATATATATATATATATATATATATATATATATATATATATATATATATATATATATATATATATATATATATATATATATATATATATATATTGTTTACACGATGCGTATCAAGTACCTGGTTACTACACACACCTAATCTCAAGATTCAAAATGTACTTACTTCAGCCAGATACCTGAACTCTCATAACATTAATTATTATGACTGAGTGCTCAACAGTGATCCCTTAAGAAAAACTTATTTATCACTTGAAAAATCAAACTAAGTCTATCAGAATATGTGTGAGGTATCAAAAATTAAACTAGAAATCTTCTAGAGTAAAAAGGGCATCATCATCAAAAACTCTAACTGTTTCCTGGTCTTGATTCACTTAGCAAAACTAAAGAACAAAACATGTTTATCACTTTGCCTTATGCACACACAATCAATCCTATTCACTGGTGATCAATAAATGAAACACTTTTTCTAAAAATGTTACATACAAAATTTATTTTTAAATTTAAAGTTTATAACTAGAATTCACAATTAATTAGAAATCACAATCTGAAAAATTTATTATTACTTGAAAATAACACAACACTTAATTAATTCTTGAATTAAATTATGAAACAAAAAACTAATTCACAAAAAACTTTATCAGGAATTTAAATTAATCAAGCAAAATTTAAACTATCAAGAACTACTCAAGATTTGAAAAGAAAATCTTAACAAATGAGATATCAGATCAAGGATGCAATGTTAAATTACCAAGAAATATTTAAAAATACTACATAAATAAATGTTAGATCACAAACATAAAAATTTGAAAATATAAAGAAATTGTAAATAGAAAAACACACAAAAATACACATAAGATTTATCAATAATGATTTCACTTGTTCAAAATTTCCTAACTTATCATACCATGGTATTAATAAGTAAAATTCACGTTACTACACAAACTTGTGAAAACCTCTAAATCACTTGCTGCAGAGGCGTTACCACAAAACACACTTTTACCAGGTGCCGTTACGAACTAAATAACTTTGCTAAATTCAGATCTCATAAGTTAATGCTAATATGGTGACCACAAAACACTACGTTAAAAGAAATCTCTTTCTAAGAATGAGAGAGAGAGAGAGAGAGAGAACCAATCCAACTGGTTTCAGATATCAGAATGAAACAAATTTTAGAATTCCAGTAACACGTGAAACAATTACATGATGTCATTAAAGCATTTTGGGTACGAGATACAAAAGTTCTAGAAGCAGGGAAGTGACGTCATTAAAGCATTTTGGGTGCGAGATACAAAGGAGAAGCTTCTAGAAGAAAGTTACGTCACTCCAGCAAAACATTTTGAACGCAATCTTACAAAACATGACGTAACTGATCAGGACACGTATTCTTCTCTCAAAGTGGCGTACGTGACTCGAACAACGCATGTAACAACATGAAATCACTTGTCTTGAGCCTGTAAGGGACGAATCAGCATTTGTTTTGCAAACCTGTCATCACTAACCCAAAACAAAGCGCTCTCTCTTATCTCAACTGATGACAACTGAAATGAAACAAGTCTTTGGTGGACACACTTGTGTTCAATATATATGCTTTTCCCAAGAAAGATATTATTCTAAACTACGTTACTATTAAAATTGTATTATCAATTCAAATTATGCTATCAAGTTATTTAACCATTAGTACTTTGAGATCTGATGCCAAACTAAATATGACACTTTAACGATCATTATCATTACACATACACATGAAAAAAGTAAATATGTAAAAATTATAGAGGATATATGGCAACATCATGAAATTATATATATATATATATATATATATATATATATATATATATATATATATATATATATAATTATATATATATATATATATATATATATATATATATATATATATATATATATATATATATATATATATATATATATATATATATATATATATATATATATATATTTCTGACTCATGTCGGATCGAACCCAGGTCTCTCAGGTGGAAAGCAAGGGCGTTATCCACTGGGCCATACAAGTCTAAAAGAAGTTGGAACCTGAGAGCAACTGCACCTGGAATTACCTGGGCAAGCTAACTGCTTGCATACCAGCGAGTTTTCCCTAACTTCCCGACTCAGCAATGACCCAATGGACAACATTTCATCTGAATTATCCTCTGGTAGTGAATAAGATAGAAATCATCAACACACAATCACGTGGGAACAGAAATAAATTTCTGACTCACGTCGGATCAACCCAGGTCTCTCAGGTGGAAAGGCGTTATCCACTGGGCCATATCTAAAAGTTGGAACCTGAGAGCAACTGCACCCAAGGAATTGCCTGGGCAAGCTAACTGCTTGCATACCAAGCGAGTTTTCCCCAACTTCCGACTCAATGACCAGAACAACATTTCATTCGACTTATCCTTCTGAGTGAATAAGATAGAAATCATCAACACACAATCACGTGGGAACAGAAGGTTTTCGACTCACGTCGATCGAACCCAGGTCTCTCAGGTGGAAAGCAGGGCGTTATCCACTATACAAGTCTAAAAGAAGTTGGAACCTGAGGCAAGCTAACTTGCTTTCCACCTGAGAGACCTGGGTTCGATCCCGACGAGTCAGAAATATTTCTGTTCCACACGTATTGTGTGTTGATGATCTCTATCTTATTCGCCAGAAGGGATAATCTGGAATGAAATGTTGTCTATAGTCTGAGCTAAAACTATGCAAGCAGTTATCTTGCCCAGTTAATATTTGCGGTGCAATCATCGGGATTCCAACTAGACTTGTATAGTGGTCTAACGCCCTTGCTGCTGCTGTTCACGTGATTGTGTGTTGATCATGTATATATATATTATATATATATATATATATATATATATATATATATATATATATATATATATATATATATATATATATATATATATATATATATATATATATATATATATATATATATATATATATATATATATATATATATATATATATATATATATATATATATATATATATATATATATATATATATATATATATATATATATATATATATATATATATATATATATATATATATATATATATATATATATATATATATATATATATATATATATATATATATATATATATATATATATACATATATATATATATATATATATATATATATATATATATATATATATATATATATATATGTACATGTGTGTGTGTGTGTGTGTGTGTGTGTGTGTGTGTGTGTGTGTGTTTGCATGTGTATTTGTGTGGGTTAGTATGTGAAAGTTATTGTTTGTGTGAACGAGCAGATAATAACCCTATAATAAAAGAATTATGAGATACGGAAATACAGCAGCATTTGGAGAGAGAGAGAGAGAGAGAGAGAGAGGAGAGAGAGAGAGAGCAGAACTGGTCTTCTATTTTTTTAGCATGTTAGGAATAAGTTCACGCTTGTTGGTTAATGAGTCACAAGTTGTATCAGCGTTTTAATTTGCTCCTGCAGCTGCCTCGAGGAGGTAATCCTACTTCCTGAGAAACCGGAACCGATATACAGATACTCACACGCACACACACACACTCTCTCTCTCTCTCATGTTTTATATTTTCTGCGGTAAAAACATTATAATTTATAATGGGATATTACTCTTACGATTTCTATTCTTAGTCATCAGGGGTAAAAATGAAAGAATTGACAACCGGAGAATGAAAAAGATTCATCGACAATTTAAAGTCTAAAGTGATCACCAACTCTCGTGCAACAGAGATTTTTATCTTTCTTCTGCAAAATTTTGCAAGAGCATCTAAATAATGCTTACGTGAGCAATTAACATAGAAATTGTATAATTCAAAGAAACCTTCAACGTTCGAACATAATCATACGAGTTTCATTGAACAATACAGCTAAAACGAAAAGACATTTGATGGCAAAGTTCCACAGAAAACTTGAAACTCCTGAGTAATAAGAATTTTGAACCATAAAGCTGAAACTAAAATGTGAGAATGTATATTATTTTACAGGGCGAAATTTTCCAAGAAGTATGGTATTTTTTGCCCAAAGACCAAGTTCAGAGATTTTCTAAATATTGCAGAGGTACAAAGAAATTCTACATAGCAAGAGTCCTAAATCAATAAGTTTATCGAAGAGTCTGTCAGATAATAGATCATGAGCTCTTATAAAAATACAAAACCTGATGCTTAAATGGAACTTGTTCTCCTGTTTTACAATTACAAAATCTCATGCCAGGACATTGGTTCATGAGTTATCAAGCTGATA
Organism: Macrobrachium rosenbergii; assembly: GCF_040412425.1. NCBI lineage: Eukaryota > Metazoa > Arthropoda > Malacostraca > Decapoda > Palaemonidae > Macrobrachium > Macrobrachium rosenbergii. The sequence goes on from NC_089793.1 coordinate 57,032,041, forward strand.
AAATATACAGTGTTCTGAAATAAAAGCTCAGAAATCTTACAGGACCTTATTTCACAATTAGTCACTTTGATGAAGTCCTCTGCGACAGGGATCGTTGGATCTCTGTTAAGAAATCTATCACTTCTCTATAGTTGTTAGGACACTGGCTCACAAAGTATATCGCTAACACTAAACCAGTATTCCGGATTATTTTGGTTTTTAAATTATGAGACTGTTACCACATCCAGTGTTCCTAAAAAAATATATATTCTAATTATAATCAAAATAACATGTAGAGATTGATTCTCCTGTTAATCAGGTTAAAACGAACATCCAGGTCGATTCCTGGGATAACTAACACTTAAAATTCTCATAGATTCACTTTAAGGGTTTCTCTAACCTGCAAAAACTTGAGAACTGAGTCGATTGTCGAAACATCAATGTTGAACCATTATACAACGAGACTGATAGGACGCAAAAATTACCTCGAGTGCAAGCAGTACGAAGAGAAGTTAGTGAGTTTTTAACTGCGTTTAATAATACCTAATTTTTACTTAGCTTCTATAGTGTAGAAGACAATAATATTGAAAAGGGATCTTAGATACATTCATACTGATTATTGGAAAATTTACCATGTCTAACTGTTTGTCTTTAGATATAAGAAATTATATTAAAAAAAAATTTAAACAAATAAACTCATAACTGGCCAGTCACACTTCTTTAGGATCACTGAAGCAGTTTGCATAAAAGATGAGTTTCAATTTTGTAAATGAGGGGATAAGAGGAGATGATGAGACGGCTTCTTATGCAGTGAGGTGCTTTTAGTATATTCAGATTTCCACTAAAAGCCTCATATGATGCACAAACTGTCTCCATTTTAATTGCAGTTCATAGAGCTTAGAATCGTTCAAGTACTGTAGCCTTTTCTCGCACATGTACGCTAAATGCACACACGTGTATATGTACGTTTGCTCCGGGGATGTTAATCAAAAATGTTTCCTCTTTCCATTATTTTTTTAATCAACACTCGTTTTTTATATTTAATATATTTAATTTATAGATTTATTCCAAAGTTTTATGCATACTCAGTAATTATAAACCTGAAGGGCAGAGGCCTTGGGATTATGAGGATGGAATGCCCATCTCATCTTCAGATCCCACTGATTAATTCCTTTGTTATCTATCCAAACTTACTCGCCCTCAAAACAGGTATATTGGGAAATAAATATGAGTTATACATACAGTATATATATATATATATATATATATATATATATATATATATATATATATATATATATATATATATATACATATATATATATATATATATATATATATATATATATATATATATATATATATATATATATATATATATATATATATATATATATGTGTGTGTGTGTGTGTGTGTTAGAGAGAAAGAGAGAGAGAGAACGTATTTCAAGACCAGTCATCGAGAGTGTGACTTTTCCTTTGTAAATTTTCAGACAGATTCCAAAGAAAAATAGATTTAGTCAAGAGGTTTTGAAACCCATTCCAAGAAAAGGAAAATAATGGTAATGCAAGTAGATGGGTACTGGATGGCATTGAAAAGTCAAGCAGAGATTGAGGGAGAATTTCTACTTGGAGTAAAGGAATAAAATTGTTCCAACATATGCATGAAAATAGAAAATGGCGAGGACAACACTTGGTGTAAATTAAGAACAATAACAGAGCAAATGGTAGAACAAGATATGTCTAATGGTGATATGAAGAGTGGCTGCAGGTACTAATTTTATTATCTAAGTTGAAGCTAGCAAAAACAAAGAGAAGTTTTAATTGAAAATTAAGGCTTTGAAATTAGGTTGTTTCGTAATTAAGAGATCATGAGGGGAAGATTAGAAACGGGCTTTGGTTTATAAGAAACCCAAAAGGTCGGGAGCTTAGTAGGAGTAAAAATTCAAGGTCAGTTAAATCTTTCGTGGTTAGAAACCTGTAGGAAAATGAAATAAAAAGTATAGTGGTGGAAGGATGAAAGAAGGGTTTACTGGCTGTAAAAAGGAAGCCTGATTAGGGATACAGGTGAGAGGAAAAAAAAAAAAAAAAAAAAAAAAAAAGGAAATTTAAGAACATAGTGAAGCAACTGCAAAAGCACAGAAACGTGGAACATTACATTGCTAGGTCTGCAAACTCTAGAGAAAGTTCATTATAGGATTTGACCTTGCTTGAAGCATTCGTTGACATTAAGCTGATAAGCCCTTGTTGTTTCCCTGCTTTTTACTTGTTTATTTTGCCACTAATTAGTGCAACGTTCTTACCGAGAAGAAGCTTTCTAAGCCTATATTTATGATCATGCACCCGGATGATCATGTGGTCCACTCATCTGCCTGCAATACCAAGAATGTTCTAGTGGGTCCTGATAAAAATTCTGTGTTAAAATAAACTTACACGAAAACTGGTGGTCAGCATCTCATATAGACCCATAAGTAAGTGACGATTCGATTATTCCCAATTGGAAATTATAAATACTGCTGACTGTCATTGTTGTTACATAGATAACTCGATACGGAAGAGTTTTCTGTTATACAAGTTAGTTCCAAAGCATTCCGTGATTTTACATCCTATCATGAATGATGAAATCATATGATCGAACCAATCATTAAACAATGATATCAATTCTGCAGCACCCTTGGTGTCACTGTTTTCTAACAGCCCTTTACCCTAAATATTCAATAGATTGAGCGCTGGTGTTTGACATCAGCTAACCTCACTACAATAAGATATAAAGCCTTGAAAATGTTTCATATATGACTGTCACTGTTTCAAGATACGTGTAGAGTTGCACCGTATTTCGCACGTAGGCTACTTTAAATCTAACTGAAATTGCGTACAATGGGAGAGGTCTTAAGGGTATTTAATCTCTTTGGTAGGCTTTTTCCTGGAGGCCAAACAAAGAAATTCCAGGGTTCTGTTTAATAAATGACTTTTGCAGAATTCTTCTAACGAACGAACAGGTTAGACTCTCCTTTCATCTTTCTCTCACGCAGACGCGTGACGTCATTCCTCCACTGCGAGTAGCCTGGGCTTCGGCTGACCTAGTATACTTCCAACTGACCGGTACACAAATCAAGCGTTCCGAAGAGATATACCAACCTCACTAGCCAATGAGGAAGGGAAACAGTTGTTGTACTTGGAAAGCTGTCAACTGGAATTTTTCATCCATTTTATTTTTTTTAAGGTTTACCGAATTTATTTTATTTAATTTTATTTTTTACTAACTCCCTTTTTTTTATTATAATGGTTTTTACCCTCAGTAATTCAGGTTTCTAGCAAAGTCAATTTACTTAAATCTGACTTTCTTTGGAAACTATAGCCGTCTAAGTGTGTTTAAGAGCCAAATTCTAAAAACAGAATGTTCCGTGACTATCTGTGTCCATGACTTCTCCACAAGGAAAGCGCTTGGAATCAGGGCGTTATTGCTAAGATCCATATCCGTGAAAGCCTTTATAGGATGAGTTTGCATTGAAACCTACTGAATCTTCAAAACTCTCGAGAAGGGAGTTGCAGGATTTGCTACTCAGAACCGGAAAGCCAATTGAGCAGACAGGAGAGCGCAGGCGTGGGAGTTTCCTCGATGTTGGGAAGTATAACTTTTGCAGTTCCTAAAAGGCCCAGAGTCATAAGGAGAGTCATGCACACATTCAAAATAATGAAAGAATGAGGTATCCGGCAATACTTTCTCTCTCCCTCTCTCTCTCTCTCTCTCTCTTGGTCTTAGCTTGCAACATCGAAGGGATATTGGCTTCAACGATAGGTTTAAAGCCACGCCAGAGTTCACCAGTGGATCAGGTTACGAGTACGATCTCCTAATGAAATATAAATGCAATTAACTCCTTCTCAATGCTAATGGAATCAGTTTCTGAGATTATATGATTGGACATCATTTAGTTATACGGCTATTTGTTTCTTTAGATGCTGGTGTGTATAGATCCGACCTCCCTACAGCACTTTCTCATATAATTCCACTCAGAATTTTCTTTACTTCATTTACTTACACTACTGCCCGATAGTTATCCGAATGTGAAAATGTATTAAATACTTAATTTTTTATAATGATAATAATAATAATAATAATAATAATAATAATAATAATAATAATAATAATAATAATAATAATAATAATAAGTTTTATTAAATCTGATTGCTTAGAGAAATTTGATTGTTGCATTATTTGTAAGACTTTCAGCTCTTCTAATGGTGTCTTATTCTTTCTTTTGGAAGGAAGATAAGTTGTCCCAATTCCTTCGCTGCCGCCCGCTGCCTTCAATGGCATTGTAGCAGCAGAGAATTGGGACACCCTTTCCAGAAGAAGAAAAAGACACCATCAGAAGAACAGAGAAAGAGTCTTTAAACTGAATGGTTTTGTAGCAGCACTAGATGTTATAGATATGCTTTAAATGAAGGGCTACTACAGAAATAATACACACACACACACACAATAATAATAATAATAATAATAATAATAATAATAATAATAATAATAATATAATAACACACAATAATAATAATAATATTCATTATTTCAGTTCAGGGCCATATACGTGGAATATACAGAGCTGAGACGATAAATACACACAGTCTTAGATATTACACGAGATAAACTGATAAAAATACAATCGACAATATCCACGCAGTCGCCGAAGTAGTAGTAAAATAGTATTCTTAATAATGGTAATGCCAGCACAATAATGAGAATAATACTAAAAATATATTGAAAAAAATAACAATAAAAAAACGATAGCATACAATTAATTCCAGCTAGGGAGCTTTAGTGGTTGTAGAGTCAGGTCCAGAAGGCAAATATGAAAAGAGAAAAACGCAAATCTCAACTTAATAATAATAATAATAATAATAATAATAATAATAATAATAATAATAATAATAATAATAATAACAGAATCTGCAGATGACACTTAATAAATTGCAAAAATAAAGAATAAGTATGACAGCAACTCAATAAACCTGTGTGGAAGAAAGATAACGTCATTTGAGGAACAGACCCATCTTCCCATAATTTAGATATTCTACACCGGAGGCACTGGGGATTGAGAGGAGATTGGGAGTCCATCGTCCCTCCGACAGGTCTATGGGGTGATGCGGGTGCTTCATTCGTGGGAGAGGAGGTGTTTTCACTTGGGAGGGCATGGTCAACTCGACCTCACATTGCATCGCACTCCCACTTCTCTCATGTTGTTGGGTGGCGAGGAATTTAGAAGCCCAATTCACACAAGGGCTTTTTTTGAGAATGTCCTATGATTCCTGTATTCCTTCAATCGCACCCCAGTTCAGTGAAAGATGGTTATTTGTTTCACAGTTTTAAGACCCATGCCGTCTCACTGGGTTATCGGACTTCCAGTCAGAGCTGATGTGCTGTGAAAGCGATTCCATCTTTTGCCGTTGCGGGTTATTTTAAGAGCGTGAGGACAGACGCCATTCCAGTTTCACTTTTACTTGGAGGGAGACCTACTACCTGAGCTACCTGCTAGAAAATGAGTAGCATATCATCATAAACATGAAAGAATCACAATGTGTTCACTCTACGCATTCCAACCCCTGTTCTCTTTATTTCGAAAAAAAAATCCTTGATCAAAAAATGAGATCCTTTTGACTTTATATGTATATTCTCATAAAATGCCACTGGAAAAAACGAAAATCTATATTTGTTTACATAACCACGAAACAATAAAAGTCTCGTGTTCAGAATTTTATTCCAGGAGAAAAATATCATGTCTATAAAGAATATAATTTTCATCACAATTCCAAGGAAAAATATCAAAATACTTTTATAGAAAGGTTCATAGTCACTGACTTTGACAACTGCTGCATCTCGTTCATCGTTTACCTTTTATGATATGTCACTAGAAAAGCTATTACTATTTGTCACCAAAAGTTATTACTATTTGTCACTTTCAGTATGTGGACCTTAATTGTTTTCACCATAAAGTCTCTCTTCTTAATTTCGAATGATTGCAACTTCACATCCTTAAATCGTTTGTATCTTATTAGCTAATGAAGAGAAAAGAGGTATGGATGAGATTAATTATTTCAAGGCAGGCAATAGGGATTTGAATTAATTACTAAGTAAGAGGTTATGAAATTCTATTACGTCAGCTCTCAAACTAAACATAGCCAGTCCAAGAGGACTTTATTTGGAGTAAACTAAATATATATAAAATAATAGAAAACAATTACAAATAGGATATAACTTCTAAAGAAGCTAATTTTGTTTAAAGATCCTTTGTACCAAAGCATTACAGGTTAAGGTTTTAGTTGTTCTCAATAATATAAACTAGCAAAGTCTACTTTGAAGAAATCTTGTTAACTGAGGTGCTTGAGGGCTTCTCTCACATTTCTGCTGGACATCTTAGTGAACTTGGAAGAGTTCTCAACTCATATTCCTTTTTGTAGTGATGGAAAACTGCTTTAAGTTTGAGTTCATCGTCAACATTTACGGCAAAAAGAAAGGTATTCTACTGGCGACAGCTTTTGTGTGGCAAGCAGTTCGGCCCAAGTAGGTTGGCCTCTTAACTCCTTTAACATCGGTTCATCCTTTATGAGAGTCTGTGCCATAGCCAGTTTATTGAAGCAACCAAACAACGTGTTGTTTGTGTATTTTTACTATAATCACATAATCCTATTTTGTGTGTGTATGGGGCGGAGAGGGGGTGGGGATGTTTTCGTTAACATGCAAACATATAATGCAAGATTCCTGAAAATGTCGCCTGAGGTTTTCACTTGCGTATAGCATTTCCTGGAGGTTTGTAGAAAGACAGAAAGAACGAAAAGGACATTAACTCGGTATTCTTTCATTTGACTTTATTGAATTGAATCATTATGAATTGAAGTCGCAGTTATTGTTGAACAAGTTACCTAATAATAAAAACTGATTACTCCACCAAACAGATCTGGCTCCTGCTACTTGGGAGGCTTTAGATTTGCAATTTAAGAATTTGTTTTCGAGAAATTTATGCTTTTTCGTTAAAGTTTTCGTTTTGTCTTCATCTGTGTATCTAGAATATTAATGAAAATCTAAGTTTTGCATTCTGTTAAAGCAGCCTTTTATATCAATAGTATTACAATGAGGAGCGCTAGAATTAATATATACATGTCTCACTATTTGCTTTTAAAGAACGAAAAGGAATACAAAAGAAAATAATCTAAAATAACACATTTGATGAAATAGTCACTGAACTTAACAGACAAGAAACTAAGATAGAGGAATTACTTAATAATTCTCTAGTTAAGGAGATCTGACATGAAACTATGGTACATAACGTTAAGTTTATCAATTCCGATAAGTGCTTCGTTACCAGTAAGAATGAGCTGCCGACCGGTTGGTCAACGATGACATCAAGTGACGATTTTGTATTGAGCCCCAACTGCTGATGTCGGCGTACAATGAATAGAATACCAAACGATATTTTCATATATATATATATATATATATATATATATATATATATATATATATATATATATATATATATATATATATATATATATATATATATATATATATATATATATATATATATATATATATATATATATATATATATATATATATATATATATATATATATATATATATATATATATATATATATATATATATATATATATATATATATTATATATATATTTGATATATATATATATATATATATATATATATATATATATATATATATATATATATATATATATATATACATATATTATTTCCGGAGGTGGAGCGAATTTGATATTAAAACGACATTTGTAGCTTAAAAGTTTGTTCATAATAAGATTACGGTGATGATAGAACTTCATATACTGTATGTATACATATGTCTGAGTGAAACCAATAATGATTAAAGGCACGAAGCGATGAACTATGAAACCGACTTCAACGGAAAACTTTGAATTGCGAGCATTTCTGATGTTCACATTTTATGTGAATTTTTTATTTAAAGAAAAATATATTTATTTTATATGTGCACCATTGTGCCAAGTCTTCCTGTCCATTATGAAGAGTAATTTTCTGCTGAGTTTGCGACCATTTTGCGCCAGTATATAGCTGTGGGCTTGAGCGGCAAATAAATTGCTTTCGTAAGCATTAAAGATGAAGTAGTATAAAAACAAGAGAGTATAATATCTCCGCTTTTCTGAACGTGAATAATGTATAATCAGGAACAGACGGAACTTGAAAGCAATCGTCAATTGTTATTATTGGTGTCATTTCCATAATCATTTGCCTTATTAAGACCTAGAAGTCATGTCACATAAATAAGTTTGCTGGTTCCTGCAATGTGCAATGTTTTTCACTGATCATTCAATTACAGCAAGTAATCTGACCTATTCTTACCTATTCTCCTGTAAAAGGATTAAACCTGAAATTATGAAAATGTAAATGATTTGAAGGCATTGGTACGTTAAGAGGATTCTGTAATTGAAGTGATGATATATAACAAGATTTTAAAGTAGGGCGAACATCGTTTCGAGAGCAATCTATAGATTATTTATTGATTTTGTAGCGAATACATTATAAAAGGAAGCAGTTGAAACAAAAACACACCCAGATCATCTACTGTTTGTATGCGCCAGGAATTTCAAATTATTTTAATACGATTGTTAAAGCTCCTACTACAGAGTGAGGTCAGATGTGAATTGGGTTAAATGATTATGGAAAAGAATGAGGTAGCCTTTTAAAGTAAAATCCCATTGCTTTACAGTGTAGTGATGCTATATTTCACTCAACAGATAGATACATTTTTCATCCAAGGAGAAATTTGGTTTTATCACTACTATTATAACCTTTGTAGTTTTTCGAAATATGATTCAGTGTTTTGATATATTGGAAAAGGTGACGGTGGTTGGTCACCAGTTTATTCTTAATGATCCCTTTCATTTTCAGTATTTCTCTCACCGGAACTAGAGCATTTTAAGAGACGTTTTGCCTTGTAGTGTGCATGTTGTTTGATGTTACTGATTCCTTTTTTATTGACTCCATGCTGCGCCATCTAACAGGAAATGGTCAAGCAAAGAACAAAGTAAAATTCAACAGTAATTAATAATGTATGGTTTGTCTTTTTTGAAGAATCTTGATACCAAAAGTGATATATAGCATCAGTTCTCAGCAATGCAAAACACAATTTTTCCTCTTCACCTTTATACATCTATTTATTCATTTATTCAAGATTTTCGCCAATTCCTGAACAGTTAGTACCTAAAGTAATGGGAACTACTTAAGGACATAATCAACAATCCTCTGCCCTCAGGTAATTAGACTGATTATATTTCGAAACTGGACCAGTCAGAGTCAAATGACTCGTTGCTTATCCGTATTTGATTGTCCAAATACTTTTTAACAACAAACGCTCCCGCAAGTTCACTTATGACTTTAAACTAAGGTCAGACCATCGGAGCTCGTATAGAACCTTTTCATCTTTTTACTCATCCCAGATCACATATGGTTAATCGCAACTGACCTTCGTAATAAAGTGCTCAGAAACGGAATGTTATCGCTAAATCCCTTTGTACCTCTTCAAGGCAACGAAATTGAAAAAGTCAAATCCATATCTAAAACGGAACTTGTCAATGAAATCAACAGGGGACGAAAAAGAAAATAACCAGATAATTTTAAAAATAGGCAGAAAGGCCCACCTGAAAATGAAAAGGGACAGTCGAAAAGGAAAATGCGAATTTCATGATTCAGCTGTAGACGAAATCATTGTAGTAAATAAAGCCTCTCTTAATCTGTTTCTGTTTGGGACTTCATTTATAATTATATTGCATGAAAGGTTTTTCTTCTTCTTTCTCTTCTCTTTCTCTCTCTCTGCGTCAACAACACTTTCGAGGCGCTATTGTTTTGTGAAAAATGCACAGTTCATGTGTTACCAATTAAACTTTTATTCATTGCGAATAATTGCTTCATCATCTGAATTCTACCGGCAGAGAGAGAGAGAGAGAGAGAGAGAGAGAGAGAGAGAGAGAGAGAGAGACCAAAGTCAGTATTTGTAAATCCGCCCTCGAAAATCTGGTGGAATTGATTGTTCTGGATATGCACGGACAGGTTTGCCTTTAAAAGTAACAGAAGGTCGTAAACACTAGCGTCCTGAGAGAGGACGATGCGACTGTCTTAAAGTGAATGTTTATATTCGCACTTTTAACTTTTTTGCTTTCATTGTAGACGTTATTTTCACTTGATTATGTGACGTATTTCATGATGAATCTGGTTTGCTTAATATTTCTCCTGGATGAGACCTATTTGTCTTATTTAGAAGGTTAGAGGTTTCAATTTACTTTTTAACCATACTTGGCTTCTCCTTAATTCTACCTGCCGTTGTAGATATATTTTAACCTGATTTAAGACATTTTAACATGTTCTTTTATCAGCCATAGGTAGTTGGTGCTTATATTTATTTAAAAAAAAACTCTTAATTGAAAAACTCGAATGCAATCAAATAAATCCATGGAGGGCCACTCTATTAGCCTTTTTCATTTTCAGCACTCGACATATTTTTACATTAATTCGAGTTGTTTCAAGTTCCAGTTAGCCACAAGGATGGCGTTGGGAATTGATTTGTAGTACTTTGATTACCATTATTAAATGAAAGCTGAAGTTGAGTCAAAACTGATTTCGACATATTCAAAGTTCTAGATGAAATTAGCAATGTTCGCAGTTGAAACATATTTTATTGTTATGAACTCGAATTCAGATTCAGACGCAGGAAAGGATTTGATGCACCTACGAATTTGGGTGTGTAAAGAAACATAAAGTTAGTTAGTGAAGGTCCTTCTTTGTCGCATTATTTATTCTGTCCTAGAGTTTACTAAAGATATGGTCTCGTTCATCAGTTAGTGAGTATGGTAAGAATTGGCACATTTTTTCAGTTATGTTTTTTTATGATTAACGTTTTATAGACATGAAAAGGAGATTGTTTTTATAAAAATAATACTCAATACCTTCTACTTGAAAAAATATTAGTCTCCGTTCTAGATTTACAGATGTTGAAAATAATAAATTTAATATTTGTTATTCTAGTTTGATTTAGAGTAAATTACTAATAAAATATACCACCTAATATTCTCTTTTCCCCAACTTCGACCAGCAATGACCCAATAGACAGCATTTCATTCAGATTATCCTTCTGAAGATCTAGGTTCGATCGACGTGAGTCAGAAATTTATTTCTGTTCCACGTGATTGTGTGTTGATTATTTCTATCTCATTCACTCAGAGGGATAATCCAGATGGAGAAATGCTGTCTAATGGTCATTGCTAGTCAGAGATTGAGAGCTTTCTGGTATACTAAACAGTTAGCTGCGGAAGCCTGATCCTTGGGTGCAGTGCTCTCGGGTTCCAACTACGAGCTTGTGGCCTGGTGAATGCTTTCCACAGCACTGCCTGAAGACTGGGTTCGATCCCCGACATCAGTCAAGAAGACATGCTATATATATATATATGTACATATATATATATATATATATATATATATATATATGTATGTAACACCATATATGTGCTAACTGCTATATATATATATGCTTTTTCCACGCTGCTGTCTCGTTTATTTCCTTAATAATTCAGGGAAAAAAAACACTGATACGCAGAAATAAAAGCAATTGATTTTGTTAAATGCCCGTATTACAGGCAAGTCAATAAGACACTAATATGATTATTGCAGGCCTCTTCGTTGTTGGAAGCCACTTTGATTTACTGACAAAAAATGCAAAAAAAAAAAAAAAAAAAAAAAAAAAAAGCCAGATGACGGTACGTATATGAATCTTGTAAAAATTAATTTTCATAACACATTAAGAATCATCATCACACAAATGCTTTGAAATATGCGTTTCGAGATAGTTAGATTATTATTTTATTATTTTATGAAAGCCTTCAGAGATTAGGTACCACACTTTCCATGGTATGTGATATCGAGACAGATTTTGTTGGCTGGAGATTCCCATCTGTTCTGTTCTTCCATTCACATCTGCAATAACTGTAAGGAACGAACGTGCACTTCTTAAGTTACTGAAAGATGCTCTTCATAAATCATGGGGGTAGTTAATTTGCTCCAGATTCAATCGTGAATTATGAAAACTGGGCTGTTTTCATTTAACAATTACGATGCTCTATAGAATTGAGATTCTGGTATTCTAAAATAAGTTAAAAACTTTATTCTGTTTCATTTGCTTCATTAGAATTCGGAAATTGTGTCTACTCACCCAGGGTCACCAAAAAGACAATAAAATCGTTTCTAAATGAAGTCTGAGCTAGACAAAAATCGATGGAAATAAGGAAAATAACAAAATGCTATACTTCATTACCTCCAAATGCAGAAATCTCAACCAATGTGTTTGTCTCTTTGATAAAGCATAATCTGCTCAGTAGGACGTAAAAGTTATTCTCTAAAAAAGAGTATGTTCTTATTACACTAAAGCACCGAAGACGTTTGAATGTTCTAAGAACAGTGAGTTGGAGTTTTACACTGCAGCATTTTTTTATCAGCTGAAAACATAAGAACCATGTTAGACTCAAGGAAAAATGACAATTACAGCAAGACGCAGGTATGCAGGCACTTAAGAAAAGAAGAGGAATGCCAGGCAGTGCACAAGAATGAACTAAATATGGAAAATTTAGATTATTTGGGAGCGTAAGTCATGAGAAGGGATATAAGATACCTCCTGCATAATGCCTGTGTGTGCATTTTCTACAGCACAAATACTGTTCTTTCTGAAGAACTAGATGAGCCAGTCAATACAGGGTCGAACTCGAAACTAATTACTATAAAGCTGGAATCAATTTTAAGTGTTCTTTTCATATGTACATATTTCCAGAAAAAAACCCACCGGCCAACTCCTTGAGCGTTTACAAAAATTTGATCCTAAAGTTAACATCTTTAGACGTAAAAAAAGCTGCTCGAAATGCACAGATTTGGATTGAATGGTAACTTCAGCATTGCTTTATTTTTATATATAACTAAGTTCTTTTTCAATTAAAGGACTTTTGAATAACAGATTAAAAATTCCATTAGGTTTTGCAATTTATGGGTCTATTTTTCTTGTACGGGGCTCAAAAAATATAACATAATATATCGTAAATATCTTATTTTTTTAAAGGATTAGATGGTCTTTTTGCGTTATGTGATAGTATAGAGTTAATCTTATATTACCCCTATATAATGATATCTTACTGAAACCGCAAAGGCCTTGGGGTAATCATATATTATACCAAGGAATGACAATGTCGAGGAATTTTAAAATGTCTCTAAGAGGACAGCAATTTCCATCTTGAGCTTTGAGTCGTTATCCAGCATATATATATGTATATATATATATATATATATATATATATATATATATATATATATATCCCAAGTGCTAGATGGAGTTGTTTGCCTAAAATATGACGGACAAAATAAATTCAGTAAACCAACTTTTTTCTTGAGAGCATCATACAGATTTTTTTCGACATGGAGAAGTATACTTTTGAAAGGGCTACGTGGTTAGGATGCAAGGGCATCGAGGGGGCCAGGTGTTGAGGACGTCTTCACAAGTTCACCCATCTTCCAGCCCGCGTGTGTGTGTGTGTGGCGAGACCTCGTGGGTTTTGCCTTTATCCCTCCTATGGGGGGGGTGCGCCCAACACAGATGCTTTGACTCATTGCACCCTGCCGCCAGCAGGGGAGGTTTTGGCCTGTAGGAGAAACGCCTGCCAGATTACTTTTTGCTCGAAGGAAAGATCTTTATCAAAATGGGAGCGCTTTTTAATCTTTTAAACCCTTGGTTTTAAGTCGATAGACAGATGGTCTATCGGTCTGGCCGGCTGGCAGTAAATGAAACACAACAACAACCAACAACAACAAAGGAGGGGAGGGAGGCAATTTGCTAGCGAATTTTGCTAATCATAATAATAATATATATATATATATATATATATATATATATATATATATATATATATATATATATATATATATATATATGTATGTATATGTATATATATATATGTATATATATATATATATATATATATATATATATATATATATATATATATATATATATATATATATATATATATATATATATATATATATATATATATATATATATATATATATATATATATATATATATATATATATATATATATATATATATATATATATATATATATATATATATATATATATATATATATATATATATATATATATATATATATATATATATATATATATAGTATGTGTGTATGTACATAGATGCTAAGTTGCAGTACAGTTTTGGTGAGATGCTAAAAGACGCCCAACTGTCAGCACCTGACTATTCAGTTAACGGTGATAAGTGCAGCATTAGAAGGTGGTATGTTAGCAAAAGTCTGAGAGTCTAAATGTCCCTAAAGACTCAGTTACCAGCTAAAATGTGTCAACCTGTAGTGGGGGGTTGTGGGACGACTATGTTGAGGATAGAGGCGGGGCATTGGGCATGAGATGGTTGCTTTGGATATTTAAATCTACAGTTGACAAAAGGCATTACTTAATCAATAAATACAATATGATTAAAGGTAGTATATAGCCATAAAGACTTCCAGTATTTTCTTTTTGGTGTAATGAAGTTGAGAATTGACCGATGGTTTCCAAAATTACTGATGTCGACGGTTAGGCAGGAAATAAAACGAGATCCTTCCTTCAAGTAATATTGAGTTATTACAGCTCTCTTTATAAAGGTCATCACCACACCCATAGTTCTTCCCTTCTAATCCCACAATTAACGTCAGGATTTGACGAACCTTTTGGCATTAAACTAAACAAAAATGAAATCATAAAAGAGACCCACCATCCAGTTCAGTGCCTGATTTTGAAATATATGATTTTAAATGAAGTACTAGTAACTGGTATTATGGAGAAACGCAAACCCTTCAAACCCTTTAGACTGGGACGGTTAAAGATTCAAAGTACTGTATGACCATCCTCCTCCACATTTCCCAATTCTCCCAAACATTCACTGTGCAGCATTTCCTTGTTCTTTGCCAGTGAAGTTGGAAGGTGGTTAATAACCGGTCCTTTGCCATTCTTATGTGTGTGTAATTTATAGTTCTTCGAAACATCTTTATCAATGCAACTGCAAAACCGAAGCCTTTCTTTTTTGTCATATAGGGAGGGAGACAATGTTTTTTTTTAGTGCAAAGTTCGTAGATATTTAATATATCGACTATTTCGTTTGTAAGTTATTCTCCACTTGAATACAAAGTGTTCATAAGAAAATCACGTGTTACAAAAAGACCACCTGTTCCATTTATACCGTAAAAATCTATATCTGTTTTACTTTAGTAAGTCCAACAAACCGTGTAAATACATTTAAGGTTTCTGAATTTTTTTTAATGTTGTTTTTCCTGAAAAAATACGCGTTCGTGTAACGGATCGGAAAAAATTTTGTTTTAAAAGTGCAAACAACAATTTTTCTTCTTCTTCTTTTTGCTATCTACAATAGACATCCTCTTTACCGTGAAGTCCATTGTGCTTTGTTAGTGTGTTTCGGTTGTATCAGTTTGCTCGTTATCATATCTGTAGTCTGCACCTCTCTAACAACTGGTACAATTACATTTTTACTGTCAATTTACGTTGAATGAAGCAACATCAAAGTAAAGAGAGAATTCTTCATTTTCAATTTGTTCCGGGGACAAAGTTTTGTTACAGTGACACTGAATTTAATTAATACAGAGTTCTGACAAACATGGCTTTTGATAAGGTGCCGACTTCTGTAAGGCCTGTCTGGGGTCTCGACCAGGAAAGGTTGTGAACAACCAGTTGAAAGTATTAAAGGACCCGTTAATACAGATGTACCCTCGTACTAGAGATGGAGAGTTCCGCTTACTAAGCTTTTATTTTTATTTATCTACAATCAGTACTATAATAAAAAAAAATCTCATTTCAGTGACAAGCAGGCTGATAGATCGAACTGAAAAATATATGTTGTAGCACTAAGAATTTGCTGCCATCGGAGGCGTCTGTAATAAATTCTGTTTATCTATCACAGATGTTTAGCAAAACACTAGCCATTTAGATTTATTTCATAAAAACAATAACAGGGTTCTATCAGATATTTGTCAATGAATATCCTTGTTTATTCAGCCTCCATGATCATAACATCTACGTCCATAATTTTTCGTGCTGTTGCATCTTTTCATTTGCTGATTTATTGACTTTTATTTGTTCATTGCGTTTATAATTTTCCCTTTATTAATGTCTTGCTGCAATTTATTCAGCAATGGATTAATGCAGTGTAGCTTTCGAAATTTAAAGTTCAATTCCTAAAAACGTTCCGTCTTATTAGTGTTGTATAGTAAGGTATCGGTGCGCAGTGTTAATTACGAGGAGGCTAATATACTGTTGTTCAGATAACTAAGGAATTAGTGGGATGACACTCGTATCATCAGTTTAGTGATGCATGGTCGCTTGTTTTTGCTGACTCAGTGCTGTTTCGAGAATTGCATTTCTTTCTATCAGCAGCATATTAAAAGATATAATTGTATCTACTTGTCGACTCAATAGTTTCCTTAAACTGTCACTAAGAAATTGACGAAAAAGTTTTCTAAAATATTTGAAATTTCAAAATTGTCAATTTAATGAAAATTACCAATGTAACACAATACATAAGATAATCTTGTTTCTAACTGTAGTAACTTTAAAGGAACCCTCAGGGAATCCTCATTCCTGCTAAACTAAAGAAGCCTGATCTTGCAACAGACATCTTACCGTTTTACGCTGGATGTCAACAATGGAATAGATACTGTAAGAAATCTGGACATGTCAAAGGCTGCAATGACGACTGGAAATCGCTTTGTCGACGCACTTGTTACTGCTTTTCTATATTTCATCAATTCTCCGATTCCATTTAGTTCATATCGTGTTCTAAAAGAGTGCTTGTTTTTTTTTTCTTGTGAAATGATTCTATTTAGTTTCATCTTTTGCTTTTAATTTTCACTTCCCTTTATCAGCCTTTCATGAGAGATTGTGTCAATAGCCATCTATAACTTACAATTAATATTTTTCTCTTGTGCTCTTTATGTTCCCTAATGTTTTTCCTTTTCTTCAATATATATCTAAAGTCTCTCTCTCTCTCTCTCTCTCTCTCTCTCTCTCTCTCTCTCTCTCTCTCTGTCATCCTGTTTTTAAGACGAATTTGGAATAAAAATGCGGATATCTGCTTTTTAGTAACTTGGTTAAATCCTTGTATTGCTTTCATTAGGAGGCGTAAATACTGAACATCACCTTCAAGAAGGTTTTAAACTTGAGTGCCTTTAATAGACCAGGTATTTCTTCCTTGTTCTTAGCAACTGGAATATCCCTATATCGTATATTTACTAATATACCAACTTCGAAATCACCTCAGAAGAGAGTTCACCCCTTTCAGCTCTTTCTGCGACACACTTCTCTTCTTGCAAGCACGGTTTTGATTCCTGGAAATTAGGTCTATCTGGTCAAGCTCATATGTCGCCATCTCTTTCATCTTTCCTTATATTGTAATTTCGTTGCCTGATTTATTATCAGCAAAGGAAAGAATATCCTTTTCGAATTGTAGAAACCCCTCTAACCACTCTGGCACTTGTTTTACCTTTATTCTACCACATTTATGAAATATTTGCTAAACCTCAACATTTAACATCACCTCAGCCTCATTAGATTAACAACTAATACCTTTTTCCACCCACTTCCGTTCAGCATGTACTGTTTCATTACAGACTCTTGATCCATATTGCTTATTCCAGTTCTAAATCCTTTTTCTTTCCTGCACATATATATATATATATATATATATATATATATATATATATATATATATATATATATATATATATATATATATATATATATATATATATATATATATATATATATATATATATATATATATATATATATATATATGTGTGTGTGTGTGTGTGTGTGTGTGTGTGTGTGTGTGTGTGTGTGTATTTGTGTGGAATAGTATGTGAAAGTTATTGTCTGTGTGAACGAGCGGATAATAACCTATTATTAAAAGAATTGTGAGATACGGAAGTACAGCAGCATTTGGAGAGGAGAGAGCAGAACTGGTCTTCTATTGTTTAGCATGTTAGGAATAAGTTCACGCTTGTTGGTTAATGAGTCACAAGTTGTATCAGCGTTTTACTTTGCTCTCCTGCAGCTGCCTTGAGGAGGTAATCCTACTTCCTGAGAAACCGGAACGATATACAGATATCACACACACACTCTCTCTCTCTCTCTCTCTCTCTCTCTCTCTCTCTCTCTCTCTCTCTCTCTCTCTCTCTCTTTCATGTTTTATATTTTCTGCGGTAAACATTATAATTTATGACGGGATATCACTCTTACAATTGCTATTCTTAGTCATTAGGGGTAAAAATGAAAGAAATGAAAAACTGAGAATGAAAAAGAATCATCGACAATTTAAAGTCTAAAGTAATCACCAACTCTCGTGCAACAGAGATTTTTATCTTTCTTCTACAAAATTTAGCAAGAGCATCTAAATAATACTTACGAGAGCAATTAGCATAGAAATTGTATAATTCAAAGAAATCTTCAACGTCCGAACAAAATCATACGAGTTTCATAGAACAATACAACTAAAACGAGAAGACATTTGATGGCAAAGTTCCACAGAAAACTTGAAACTCTTGAGTAATAAGAATTTTGAACTATAAAGCTGGAACTAAAACGTAAGAATGTATATTATTTTACAGGGCAAAATTTTCCAAGGAGTAGGGTATTTTTTGCCCAAAGACCAAGTTCAGAGATTTTCTAAATATTGCACAGGTACAATAAGTTTTACCGAAGAGTCTGTCGGGTCTGCAGATAGTAGATCATGAGTTCTTATAAAAATACAAAACTTGATGCTTAAGTGGAACTTGTTACAAAATCTCATGCTTTCAGCGACATTGGTTCATGAGTTATCAAGCTGATAAAACATACAGTGCTCCTGAAATAAAGCTCAGAACTCTTACAGGACCTTATTTCACAATTAGTCACTTTGATGAAATCCAGTGTGACAGGAATCGTTTCATCTTTGTCAAGAAATCTATCACTTCTCTATAGTTGTTAGGACGCTGGTTCACAAAGTATATCGTTAACACTAAACCAGTATTCCAGATTATTTTGGTTTTAAAATTATCAGACTGTTACCGCATCCAGTGTTCCTAAAAAATATATCTTCTAATTATAATCAAAATAACATGTAGACATTGATTCTCCTGTTAATCAGGTTAAAACGAACATCCAGGTCGATTCCTGGGATAACTAAATTAAATTAAAGTTCTCATAGATTCACTTTAAAGGTTTCTCTAACCTGCAAAAACTTGAGAACTGAGTCGATTGTCGAAACATCAATGTTGAACCATTATACAACGAGATTGATAGCACGCAAAAATTACCTCGAGTGCAAGCAGTATGAAGAGACGTTGGTGAGTTTTTAACTGCGTTAATACCACCTAATTTTTACTTAGCTTCTATAGTTTAGAAGACAATAATATTGAAAAGGGATCTTAGATACATTCATACTGATTATTGGAAAATTTACCATGCATAACTGTTTGTCTTTAGATATAAGAAATTATATTAAAAAACTTAAAACAAAGCAGACTCATAACTGGCCAGTCACACTTCTCTAGGATCACTGAAGCAAGTCGAGTTCCAAGTTTGTAAATGAGGGGATAAAAGCAGATAATGAGACTGCTTCATATGCAGTGAGGTGCTTTTAATATATTCAGGTTTCCACTAAAAGCCTCATATGATGCATAAACTGTATCCATTTTAATTGCAGTTCATAGAGCTTAGAATCGTTCAAGTAATGTAGCCTTTTTTCGCACATGCATGCTAAATGCACACACACGTATATATGTATGTTAGCTCCGGGGATATTAACTCAAAGTGTTTCTTCTTTCCATTTTTTTTAATCAACACTCGTTTTTATATTTAATATGTCTAATTTATATATTTATTCCAAAGTTTTATTCATACCAGTAATTATAACCTGAAGGGCAGGAGGCCTTGTGGATTATGAGGATGGAATGCTCCATCTCATCTTCAGATCCCACTATTTAAGTCCTTGTTATCTATCCAAACTCTACTCGCCCTCACACAGGGTATTGGGAAATAGATATGAAAGTTATACATACAGTATATATATATATATATATATATATATATATATATATATATATATATATATATATATATATATATACATATAATATATATATATATATATATATATATATATATATATATATATATATATATATATATATATATATATATATATATATATATATATATATATATATCTGTGTGTGTGTGTGTGTGTGTGTGTTTGTGTGTGTGTGTGTGGGAGAGAAAGAGAGAGAGAGAACGTATTTCAAGACCAGTCATCGAGAGTGTGACTTTCCTTTGTAAATTTCAGACAGATTCCAAAGTAAAAATTCCAGATTTAGTCAAGAGGTTTTGAAACCCCATTCCGCGAAAAGGAAAATAATGGTAATTGCAAGGTGATGGGTACTCGGATGGCACTGAAAGCCAAGCAGAGATTGAGGGAGAATTTCTTACTCTGAGTAAAGGAATAAAATTGTTCCAACATATGCATGGAAAATAGAAAATGGCGAGGACAACACTTGGTTAAATTAAGAACAATAACAGAGTAAATGGTAGAACAAGATGTGTCTAATGGTGATATGAAGAGTGGCTGCAGGTAATTTTTATTATCTGGTTGAAGCTAGCAAAAACAAAGAGAAGTTTTAATTGAAAATTAAGGCTTTGAAATTAGGTTGTTTCGTAATTAAGAGATCATGAGGGGAAAGATTAGAAACGGGCTTGGTTTATAAGAAACCCAAAGGTCAGGAGCTTCGTAGGAGTGTGTAACATTCAAGGTTCAGTTGGGAATCTTTCGTGGTTAGAAACCTGTAGGAAAATGAAATAAAAAAGTATAAGTGGTGGAAGGATGAAAGAAGGGTTTACTGGCTGTAAAAGGAAGTCTGATTAGGGATATGGTGAGAGAGGAAAAGCCGTGGAAATTTAAGAACATAGTGAAGCAACTGCAAAAGCACAGAAACGGGAACATTACATTGCTAGGTCTGCAAACTTCTAGAGAAAGTTCATTATAGGATTTGACCTTGCTTGAAGCATTCGTTGACATTAAGCTGATAAGCCCTTGTTGTTTCCCTGCTTTTTATTTGTTTATTTTACCACTAATTAGTGCAACGTTCTTACCGAGAAGAAGCTTTCTAAGCCTATATTTATGATTTGCAGCACCCGGATGATCATGTGGTCCACTCATCTGCCTGCAATACCCAAGAATGTTCTAGTGGGTCCTGATAAAAATTTCGTGTTAAAATAAACTCTACACGAAAACTGGTGGTCAGCATCTCATATAGACCCATAAGTAAGTGACACGATTCGATTATTCCCAATTGGAAATTATAAACACTGTCGACTGTCATTGTTGTCATTACATAGATAACTCGATACGGAAGAGTTTTCTGGTTATACAAGTTAGTTCCAAAAGCATTCCGTGATTTTACATCCCCTATCATGAATGATGAAATCATATGATCAAACCAATCATTAAACAATGATATCAATTCTGCAGCACCCTTCGTGTCACTGTTTTCTAACAGCCCTCTTTACCCTAAATATTCAATAGATTCAGCGCTGGTGTTTGACATCAGCTGTCCTTCACCACAATAAGATATAAAGCCTTGAAAATGTTTCATATATGACTGTCACTGTTTCAAGATACGTGTAGAGTTGCACCGTATTTCGGCACCTCTACTTTAAATCTAACTGAAATTGCGTACAATGGGAGAGGTCTTAAGGGTATTTTAATCTCTTGGTGGCTTTTTCCCTGGAGGCCAAACAAAGAAATTCCAGGGGTTCTGTTTAATAAATGACTTTTGCAACTCCCTTCTAACGAACGAACAGGTTGCTAGACTCTCTTCATCTTTTTCTCTCTCACGCAGACGCGTGACGTCATTCCCTCCACTGCGAGTAAGTAGCCTGGGCTTCGGCTGACCTAGTATACTTCGACTGACGTGGTACACAAATCGGGGCGTTCCGAAGAGATATACCAACCCACTAGCCAATGAGGAAGGAAACAGTTGTTGTACTGGTGCCGTCAACTGGAATTTTCATCCATTTTATTTTTTTTTAAGGTTTACCGAATTTATTTTATTTCATTTTGTTTTTTTACTTACTCCCGTTTTTTTATTATAATGGTTTTTACCATCAGTAATTCAGGTTTATAGCAAAGTCATTTTACTTAAATCTGACTTTTTTGGAAACTATAGCCGTTTAGGTGTGTTTAAGAGCCAAGCCAAAAACAGAATGTTCCGTGACTATCTGTGTCCATGACTTCTCCACAAGCAAGGCACTTGGAATCAGGGCGTTATTGCTAAGATCCAAATCCGTGAAAGCCTTTATAGGATGAGTTTGCATTGAAACCTACTGAATCTTCAAAACTCTCGAGAAGGGAGTTGCAGGATTTGCTACTCAGAACCGGAAAGCCAATTGAGCAGACAGGAGAGCGCAGGCGTGGGAGTTTCCTCGATGTTGGGAAGTATAACTTTTGCAGTTCCTAAAAGGCCCAGAGTCATGCGAGAGTCATGCACACATTCAAAATAAATGAAAGAATGAGGCATCTGGCAATACTCTCTCTCTCTCTCTCTCTCTCTCTCTCTCTCTCTCTCTCTTGGTCTTAGCTGGCAACATCGAAGGGATATTGGCTTCAACGATAGGTTTAAAGCCACGCCAGAGTTCAAATTAGTGGATCAGGTTACGAGTACGATCTCCCCAATGAAATATAAATGCAATTAACTCCTTCTCAATGCTAATTAGGAATCAGTTTCAGCAGGATTATGATGATTGACATCATTTAGTTATACGGCTATTTGTTTCTTTTAGATGTTGGTGTGTATAGATCCGACCTCCCTACAGCACTTTCCTTTCATATAATTCCACTCAGAGAATTTCTCTTTACTTCATTTACTTACACTAATGCCCGATAGTTATCTGAATGTGAGAATGCATTAAATACTTAATAATAATAATAATAATAATAATAATAATAATAATAATAATAATAATAATAATAATAATAATAATAATAATAATAATAAATTTTATTAAATGTGATTGCTGCAACAGTGCCATTCAGTTTAAAAGACTCCTTCTCTGTTCTTCTGATGGTGTCTTATTCTTCTTTTGGAAGGCTGAAGATAAGTTGTCCCAATTCCTTTGCTGCTGCCCGCTGCCTTCAATGGCATTGTAGCAGCAGAGGAATTGGGATAATTCCTTCCAGAAGAAGAAAAAGACACCATCAGAAGAACAGAGAAAGAGTCTTTTAAACTGAATGGTTTTGTAGCAGCAATTAGATGTTATAAGATATGCTTAAATGAAGGGTTACTACAGAAATAATAATAATAATAATAATAATAATAATAATAATAATAATAATAATAATAATAATAATAATAATAATAATAATAATAATAATAATAATAATAATATTCATTATTTCAGTTCAGGGCCATATACGTGGAATATACAGAGTAGAGACGATACAATACACACAGTCTAGATACACGAGATAAACTGATAAAAATGACAATCGACAATATCCACGCAGTCGCCGAAGTAGTAGTAAAAATAGTATTCCTAATAATGGTAATGCCAGCAATAATACTGAGAATAATACTAAAATATATTGAAAAAGATAACAATAAAAAAACGATGGCATACAATTAATTTCCAGCTAGGGAGCTTAGGTGGTTGTAGGAGTCAGGTCCAGAAGGCTAAATACGAAAAGAGAAAAACGCAAATCTCACTAATAATAATAATAATAATAATAATAATAATAATAATAATAATAATAATAATAATAATAATAATAATAACAGAATCTGCAGATGACACTTAATAAATTGCAAAAATAAAGAATAAGTATGCACAGCAACTCGGGCCAAACCTGTGTGAAGGAAGATAACGTCATTTGAGGAACAGACCCATCTTTCCCACAATTTAGATATTCTTCCACCGGAGGCATTGGGGATTGAGAGGAGATTGGGAGTCCATCGGTCCCCTCCGATAGGTCTATGGGTGATGCGGGTGCTTCATTCGTGGGAGAGAGGTGTTTCTCACTTAGGAGGGTATGGTCAACTCGACCTTGCATTGCATCGCACTCCCACTTCTCTCGTGTTGTTGGGTGGCGAGGAATTACTAGAAGCCCAATTCACAGGTGGCTTTTTGAGAGTGTCCTATGATTCCTGTATTCCTTCAATCGCATCCCAGATCAGTGAAAGATGGTTATTTGTTTCCACAGTTTTAAGACCTATGCCGTCTCACTAAGTTATCGACTTCCAGTCAGAGCTGATGTGCTGTGGAAAGCGATTCCATCTTTTGCCGTTGTTGGTTATTTTTAAGAGCGTGAAGGACAGACGCCATTCCAGTTTCAATTTTACTGAGGAGACTCACTACCTGAGCTACCTGCAGAAAATGAGTAGCATATCCTCATAAAACATGAAAGAATCACAATGTGTTCAATTCTTACGCATTCCAACCCCTGTTCTCTTATTTCGAAAAAAAAAATCCTTGATCAAAAATGAGATCCTTTTGACTTTATATGTATATTCTCATAAAATGCCACTGAAAAAAAAAACGAAAAATCTATATTTGTTTACATAACCACGAAACAATAAAAGCCTCGTGTTCAGAATTTTATTCCAGGAGAAAAATATCATGTCTATAAAGAATATAATTTTCATCACAATTCCAAGTGAAAAAATATCAAAATACTTTTATAGAAAGGTTCATAAGTCACTGACTTTTGACAACTGCTGCATTCGCGTTCATCGCTTACCTTTTATGATATGTCACTAGAAAAGCTTTTACTATTTGTCACTCAAAAGTTATTACTATTTGTCACTTTCAGTATGTGGGACCTTAATTGTTTTCACCATAAAGTCTCTCTTCAATCTCTCTCTCTCTCTCTCTCTCTCTCTCTCTCTCTCTCTCTCTCTCTCTCTCTCTCTCTCTCTCTCTTTAATTTCGGAATGATTGCAACTTCACATCCTTTAAATCGTTTGTATCTTATTAGCTAATGAAGAGAAAAGAGGTATGGATGAGATTAATTATTTCAAGGCAGGCAATAGGATTTGAATTAATTACTAAGTAAGAGGTTATGAAATTCTATTACGTCAGCTCTCAAACCAAACATAGCCAGTCCAAGAGGACTTTATTTGAGTAAACTAAATATATATAAAAGAATAGAAAACAATTAGAAATAGGATATAACTTCTAAAGTAGCTAATTTTGTTTTAAAGATCCTTTGTACCAAAGCATTACAGGTTAAGGTTTTAGTTGTTCTCAATAATATAAACTAGCAAAGTTCACTTGAAGAAATCTTTTGCTAACTGAGGTGCTTGGAGGGCTTCTCTCACATTTCTGTTGGACATCTTAGTGAACTTGGAATGGTTCTCAACTCATATTCCTTTTGCAGGATGGAAAACTGAAGTTTTAAGTTTGAGTTCATCGTCAACATTTACGGCAAAAAGAAAGGTATTCTACTGGCGACAGCTTTTGTGTGCGTTGTGGCCTGTTCAAGTAGGTTGGCCTCTTAATCCCTTTAACATCGGTTCATCCTTTATGCAAGAGTCTGTGCTTACATAAAGCCAGTTTATTGAAGCAACCAAACAACGTGTTGTTTGTGTATTTTTACTATAATCACATAATCCTATTTTGTGTGTGTATGGGGCGGAGAGGGGGTTGGGGATTTTTTCGTTAACATGCAAACATATAATGCAAGATTCCCGAAAATGTCGCCTGAGGTTTTCACTTGCGTATAGCATTTCCCTGGAGGTTTAGAAGACAGAAAGAACGAAAAGGACATTAACTCGGTATTCTTTCATTTGACTTTATTGAATTGAATCATTATGAATTGAAGTCGCAAGTTATTGTTGAACAAGTTACCTAATAATAAAAACTGATTACTCCACCAAACAGATCTGGCTCCTGCTACTTGGGAGGCTTTAGATTTGCAATTTTAAGAATTTGCTTTCGAGAAATTTATGCTTCTTTCGTTAAAGTTTTCGTTTTGTCTTCATCTGTGTATCTAGAATATTAATGAAAATCTAAGTTTTGCATTCTGTTAAAGCAGCCTTTTATATCAACAGTATTACAATGAGAAACGCTAGAATTCATTACATAAATGTCTCACTATTTGCTTTTAAAGAACGAAAAGGAATACAAACGAAAATAATCTTAAAATAATACATTTGATGAAGTAGTCACTGAACTTAACAGACAAGAAACTAAGACAGAGGAATTACTAATAATTCTCTAGTTAAGGAGATCTGACATGAAACTATGGTACATAACGTTAAGTTTATCAATTCCGATAAGTGCTTCGTTACCAGTAAGAATGAGCTGCCGACCGGTTGGTCAACGATGACATCAATTGACGATTTTGTATTGAGCCCCAACTGCTGAGGCGTTTGGCAATTATTATTCTACCTTGGGAGCATGGACTGACTGTCGGCGTACAATGAATAGAATATCAAACGATATTTTCATATATATATATATATATATATATATATATATATATATATATATATATATATATATATATATATATATATATATATATATATATATATATATATATATATATATATATATATATATATATATATATATATATATATATATATATATATATATATATATATATATATATATATATATATATATATATATATATATATATATATATATATATATATTATAGTATATATTATATATATATATATATACTATATACAGAAGAACCCTAAAAGATATATATATATATATATATATATATATATATATATATATATATATATATATATATATATATATATATATATATATATATATATATATATATATAGCATATATATAAAAAATAAAAAGCACGTTAAAAGAAGAAGAAGAAGAATATATATATATATATATATATATATATATATATATATATATATATATATATATATATATATATATATATATATATATATATATATATATATATGTATATATATATATATATATATATATTATTTCACGGAATTTGATATTGACATTTGTAGCTTAAAGTTTGTTCATAATAAGATTCACGGTGATGTGATAGAACTTCATATACTGTATGTATACATATGTCTGAGTGAAACCACAATAATGATTAAAAGGCACGAAGCGATGAACTATGAAACCGACTTCAACGGAAAACTTTGAATTGCGAGC
Source organism: Macrobrachium rosenbergii (assembly GCF_040412425.1). Taxonomy (NCBI): domain Eukaryota; kingdom Metazoa; phylum Arthropoda; class Malacostraca; order Decapoda; family Palaemonidae; genus Macrobrachium; species Macrobrachium rosenbergii. The sequence goes on from NC_089793.1 coordinate 57,059,375, forward strand.
ATTTCTGATGTTCACATTTTATGTGAATTTCTTATTTAAAGAAAATATATTTATTTTATTTGTGCACTCATTGTGGCAAGTCTTCCCCGTCCATTATGAAGAGTAATTTTCTGCTGAGTTTGCGACCATTTTGCGCTAGTATATAGCTGTAGGCTTGAGCGGCAAATAAATTGCTTTCGTAAGCATTAAAGATGAAGTAGTATAAAAAAAGAGAGTATAATATCTCCGCTTTTCTGAACGTGAATAATGTATAATCAGGAACAGATGGAACTTGGAAAGCAATCGTCAATTGTTATTATTGGTGACATTTCCATAATCCCTTGCCTTATTAAGACCTAGAGGTCATGCCACATAAATAAGTTTGCTGGTTCGTGCAATGTGCAATCTATCCTGACACTGATCATTCAATTACAGTAAGTAATCTGACCTATTCTTACCTATTCTCCTGTAAAAGGATTAAAACTCGAAATTATGAAAATGTAAATGATTTGAAGGCATTGGTACGTTAAGAGGATTCTGCAACTGGAAGTGATGATATATAACAAGATTTTAAAGTAGGGCGAACATCGTTTCCGAGAGCAATCTATAGATTATTTACTGATTTTGTAGCGAATGCATCATAAAAGGAAGCAGCTGAAACAAAAATACAATCTGTGATAATCTACGGTTTGTATGCGCCAGGAATTTCCCAAATTTTTTATTTTAATAAGATTGTTAAAGCTCTCTACTACAGAGTGAGGTCAGGTGTGGAATTGGGTTAAATGATTATGGAAAAGAATGGGGTACCTTTTTAAAGTAAAAACCCATTGCTTTCACATTGTAGTGATGCTATATTTCACCAACAGATAGATACATTTTCATCCAAGGAGAAATTTGGTTTTATCACTAATATTATAACCTTTGTAGTTTTTCGAAATATGATTCAGTGTTTTGATATATTGGAAAAGGTGACGGTGGTTGGTCACCAGTTTATTCTTAATGATCTCTTTCATTTTCAGTATTTCTCTTCACCGGAACTAGAGCATTTTAAGAGACGTTTTGCCTTGTAGTGTGCATGCTGTTTGATGTTACTGATTCCTTTTTACAGCCATGCTGCGCCATCTAACAGGAAATGGTCGCTAAAGAACAAAGTAAATTCAACAGTAATTAATAATGTATGGTTTGTCTTTTGAAGAATCTTTGATACCAAAAGTGATAGAGCATCAGTTCTCAGCAATGCAAAACACTATTTTTCCTCTTCACCTTTTATACATCTATTTATTCATTTATTCAAGATTTTCGCTAATTCCTGAACAGTTAGTATACCTAAAGTAATTCCAAGGAACGGGAACTACTTAAGGACATAATCAACAAGCCTCTGCCCTCAGGTAATTAGACGGATTATATTTCGAAAACCTGACTAGTCAGAGTCAAAATGACTCGTTACTTATCCGTATTTGATTGTCCAAATGCTTTTTTTAACAACAAACGCTCCCGCAAGTTCAGTTATGATTTTAAACTAGTGCCAGACCATCGGAGCTCGTATAGGAACCTTACTATCTTTTTACTCATCCCAGATCACATATGGTTAATCGCAACTGACCTTGGTAATATAAAGTGCTCAGAAACGGAATGTTAACACTAAATCCCTTGTAATTTCCCAAGGCAACGAAATTGAAAAACTGCAGCATTTATTCATAGGGTTTCACACCACATAAATCTTGACTGGATAAAAGCAATACTCAAAGCGAATCCATATCTAAAACGGAACTTGTCAATGAAATCAACAGGAGATGAAAAGAAAATAACCAGATAATTTTAAAAATAGGCAGAAAGGCCCAACTGAAAATGAAAAGGGACAGTCGAAGAGGAAAATGCGAATTTCATGATTCAGCTGTAGACGAAATCAGTGTTGTAAATAAAGCCTCTCTTAATCTGTTTCTGTCTGGGACTTCATTTATAATTATATTGCACGAAAGGCCCCTCTCTCTCTCTCTCTCTCTCTCTCTCTCTCTCTCTCTCTCTCTCTCTCTCTCTCTCTCTCTCTGCGTTAACAACACTTTCGAGGCGCTATTGTTTTGTGAAAATGCACATTTCATGTGTTACCAATTAAACTTTATTCATTGCGAATAATTGCTTCATCATCTGAATTCTACCGGCAGAGAGAGAGAGAGAGAGAGAGAGAGAGAGAGAGAGAGAGAGAGAGAGAGAGGACCAAAGCTCAGTATTTGTAGGGCAATCCGCTCCTCGAAAAATCCTTGGTGGAATTGATTGTTCTGGATATGCACTGACAGGATTGCCTTGAAAAGTAACAGAAGGTCGTAAACACCAGCGTCCTGAGAGAGGACGATGCGACGGTGTTAAAGTGAATGTTATATTCGCACTTTTAGCTTTTTTGCTTTCATTGCAGACGTTATTTTCACTTGATTATGTGACGTATTTCATGATGTATCTGGTTTTGCTTAATATTTCTCCTTGGCTGAGACCTATTCAGACTTATATAGAAGGTTAGAGGTTTCACTCCTACTTTTTAACCCTACTTGGCTTCTTAATTCTACCTGCCGTTGTAGTATATATTTTAACCTGATTTCATGATATTTGCACATGTTCTTTTATCAGTTTGTAGGTAATTGGTGCTTATATTTATTTAAAAAAAACTCTTAATTGAAAGCTCGAATACAATCAAATAAATCCATGGAAGGCCACCTATTAGCCTTTTTAATTTTCAGCACTCGACATATTTACATTAATTCGAGTTGTTTCAGTTCCGGTTAGCCAGGGATGGCGTTGGGAATTCTATTTGTAGTAATTTTGATTATCATTATTAAATGAAAGCTGAAGTTGGAGTCAAAACTGATTTCGACATATTCAAAGTTCCAAATGAAATTAGCAATGCTCGCAGTAGAAAACATATTTTATTGTTATGAACTCGAATTCAGATTCAGACGCAGGAAAGGATTTGATGCACCTAAGAATTTGCAAAGAACATAGAGTTAGTTAGTGAAGGTCCTCTTTGTCGCATTATTTATTCTGTCCTAGAGATATGGTCTCGTTTCATCAGTTAGTGAGTATGGTAAGGAATTGGCACTTTTTTCAGGTATGTTTTTTTTATGATTAACGTTTTAAAGACATGAAAAGGAGATTGTTTATAATAATAACACTCAATAGCTCTACTTGAAAATTATTAGGTCTCTGTTCTAGATTTACAGATGTTGAAAATAATAAATTTAATATTTGTTATTCACTGATATAAATTACTAATAAAATATACCACCTAATATTCTCTTCAGTAAAGAAATTCGTTCACGTAAATAAAAATCATATAATGACCATAATTACACTCGCACACACACATGCACACACACACACACACACACACACACACACACACACACACACACACACACACATATACATATATATATATATATATATATATATATATATATATATATATATATATATATATATATATATATATATATATATATATATGTATAGAATAATCAACACACAATCACGTGTGGAACAGAAATAAATTTCTGACTCACGTCGGGATCGAACCCAGGTCTTTCAGGTGGAAGGCAAGGGCGACATGCACTAGGCCATACAAGTCTAAAAGAAGTTGGAACCTGAGAGCAACTGCACCCAAGGAATTACCTGGGCAAGCTAACTGCTTGCATACCAGCGAGTTTTCCCCAACTTCCCGACCCAGCAATGACCCAATAGACAGCATTTCATTCGAATTATCCCTTCTGAAAGACCTGGGTTCGATCCCGACGTGAGTCAGAAATTTATTTCTGTTCCACACGTGATTGTGTGTTGATTATTTCTATCTCATTCACTCAGAAGGGATAATCCGAATGAAATGCTGTCTATTGGGTCATTGCTGAGTCGGGAAGTTGGGGAAAACTCGCTGGTATGCAAGCAGTTAGCTTGCCCAGGTAATTCCTTGGGTGCAGTTGCTCTCAGGTTCCAACTTCTTTTAGACTTGTATGGCCTAGTGGATAGCGCCCTTGCCTTTCACCTGAAAGACCTGGGTTCGATCCCGACGTGAGTCAGAAATTTATATATATATATATATATATATATATATATATATATATATATATATATATATATATATATATATATATATATATATATATATATATATATATATATATATATATATATATATACTTTTTTCCACGCTGCTGTCTCGTTTATTTCCTTAATAATTCAGGGAGGAGAGGCAGACTGAATTTAGGAGTGGCACAGACCTTAGTCGATGGTAGGGAGGTTTATGCATCTCTAGGGAGTTCGCACCTAGGGATGAATGCTGTTTGTTCTCACTCATTCTCCACTTTAATTTGCCACCTATTTTGATTTCAATGACTGGCGAGAACCTTTCCTTAATCCGCAGGTCATCGCCAGTGACATAGCCTGGAGTCAGTCCCCAGCAAGATGCTGTGCCTAAACCCAGAACCTTGATGCCACCTTGTTTTCCTATGCTTTACACGAATGATTAATGATGCCCATTGTTGACATCTAACTTGGTGCTAACTATCCCATTCATTGTGCCCAGGAGACAAGGAAGTCGACATCACTTTGGCGAAATTTGTGTTCCTCAGTGTATGTTTCCGATGGAATGAGAAACGTTTCCAAAAATCTATTCCTTCGTTGATTTTTTTTATATTCATTTGTGAAGATAAGAGTTGATAGCGGGATGTTTAAATCCGTAAGAACATTTTTTTATTTTGTCGTCGCAGTTAGTGGGAAAATAACTTGCATGATCACTATAGAAACTAATTAACTTCCATTTTGCGTATCCTCCTTGTTCAGCAATGGTAGAAGAGTTTCAAGTAGTCATGTTATCAGAGAAATAACTGTATAACAAAGATGGTGTTACTGAAAGAAAAAGGTGAAGCTGCAGAGATCTGCAGATAGTGACTTATTCTGGGTAAATCGTTCTAAAGAAAAAGAGCAACAAGTAATATAAAATTGTGAATGACAAATAAAAACAGTGACACAGAGAGGTAAACAGAAAAATATTATTTTGCTAGGTAAAGTTATGGAGTAACTATTGCCTCTGAGTTATTCACCTATTTCTTGAACTTGAAATTTTTTCCCCACTGCTGGATAAGATAGCTGTGAATCTTGTTTAAGAAACAGGAAATGACATTGTCATTTATTTACTGAAAAGTTTTCATGTGTAATTCAGCTATAAAGAAATAAGCTGAATCTTTTATATGATGTTTTGGATTGTCACGCAGTCTTTAAAAATTTACCATAGGAGTGTTCATGGTAATGTTAATTCTAACTACTTCCTCAGGAAAATATAGTAGTGGCCTCTTGAGGAAGACATAAATGTAATAGAAATTATTCTTATATTAGTAACACGAAATTATTGTCTCCCATTCTATTCTTGGTAATTCAAAAGGACCACTCCTTGTCAGTACAAAGATTAAAAGTCTTAATGGAAACTTTCGAAACTCAACATTTAGCAGATTTGACCAAACCCGCTCACTTGAGATTTCCAGCTTGAAATTTCTCTATACAAAGCAGCTATTTTTTAATCAAAGACTAACCTGTTTCCATCCTTACCAAAAAAAAAAAAAGAAAAAGAAAAAAGAAGTTTCTTTTTCACGGTTATCCAAAAATATAATAGCTTACATATTATATACTTAATTTTCAACGTTATACCCGAGAAGATAATTGCGAGTATATCTAACATGATATTAATGTCTTTTAATTCGCGTCAAGCTAAGAATTCGGTCACTTGGTAAAGCTCTTGGCATCTAATACAGGCATCATTCGCCTCAGGATTAATGTTCATTGCCAACAGCTGGAGCCGACCAATGTTAAAGGTTCAGGTTGGCAATTTAACTCAATTGGTGCAAACAGGCCATGGCTCAATATCAAATGCTACTGGGTAGTGTATCGGCATAAATGAAGGCTCGTTCTTTGATAACACGGGATTGAACCCTTTGATCACGGTAGAGATGGGGTCGGATACTTCCCTCAATCCAGAGGGTTTCTACGTGGTAGTCTGTATCATGATACCAATCGTACGAACAATTATTGAGATAGCATCTTTATTTTGGTGTTTTTGCTGCAAGTTGACCTGCTTTACTTTGATGATAACATTATGATAGCAGCCATCCGTAATGTATATAAGATGAAATGAATGCAATATCACAAATGAATAAATATAAGTACCATATATCGGGATATAGTGTTGCCAGAGGTACAAACACTTTACTGATTGTTCTGTTTACCCATCTCCTGTCATCCTGTCTTAGCCCGTAGATCTTTCTTTTGTTTCAGCTCACAATCCCACTCAATAGGGAAAAAATCTAAAAATAACATTTGAAAACCACGCTATTATGCACTAAAAAAAAAAAAAAATTTTTGAAACACCATGATTTTCTTACAATTCATGTCTGCAAAAATAAAAAAATACAAGCATGGAAGAAGGCTCCAAACATGGAAGGAAATGGTACAAGAACAGAAATATATATATATATATATATATATATATATATATATATATATATATATATATATATATATATATATATATATATATATATATATATATATATATATATATATATATATATGTGTGTAATTAATAATATATATAATGTGTGTGTGTGTGTTAACAATGCCCTCTTCTTCGAATTCTTCGCGCTTTTTTGGATATGCTTGTAACTACGAAGCCGAAAAATATCCAGACGGAAGAAACTGAAGAGGCAACGTGACCTCCTTGTGAATATGGTAACGCGGGTTCGATTCTCGCGACCGCTATTCACAGGCTCTTCAATTTCTTCCGTCTGGATATTTTCGGCTTCTGTAGTTACAAGCATATCCAAAAAGCGCGAAGAATTTGAGAAGTTAAGAGGGCATTGTGGCTATTAGAATTACATATGTGTCTGGTAAAAGTGACCAGTAGATTCTATATATATATATATATATATATATATATATATATATATATATATATATATATATATATATATATATATATATATATATATATATATATATATATATATATATATATATATTTTTTTTTTTTTTTTTTTTTTCTTTCTTTCTCTTTTTTTAGCATTTCCTTACATGTTTGGAGCTCACGCTTTTATTTTTGTAGACCTGAATAAGGGTAAGAAAATTCTGGTGTGCCTCAAAAAATTATTTTTTACTTTTTAGTCCTTTTTAGTAAAAGCGTGTTTTAAAAATGTTATCTTTAGATTTCTTATTTTATGCTTTTTAGTTTTGACAGAAATTGTAACCGATTTATGATTGTAGCTAACGATACCCTGTCGATCAAAGAATGTTTGAAAAATCCGAAGATTTTCATACAAATTCTGAGATACTGGGAGAGGTCACTGTAAGGTCACTAGAGGTCACTGCTGACCTAATGATCATGTAAGGTTGTATTGACACCGGGACTGAGTAACCATGGAAGATTTTAAGTCCATCGGACGAAGTGAACAGGTCGAAGATTGAGTTATAAAGATTTGATCCAGACAAGCAAACAAACAAAGACATAGACAAAAAAAAAAACAAGCTAAATAAAAGTGTACTAAAAAAATTGAGACCGACCATTATCAAAGAGAGAGAGAGAGACAATGAGAGAAAAATTTTTACCAATTTTGTGTACCTTCTAATTGTACACCAGCAACATTGGAGCTTACAAGAGGAGAGCATCCTTTAATTTTAGAGGAAGTAATCACAATGATGGTTGGAAAGGAGCATGTCACTGAATATATATTAACCTAATTTTTGGATGATAATTTCGGCAATGACCAAGCATCCAGTTGACAAGAAATACTGTAAGTCGTTTTAAAAATCCAGATTTATAAACATTGTGTGAGCTTTTTCATTACAGGCTTGCATTTACGTTTGTCTTACCTTGGTTTTGCCATCCAAAACTCACACAGACATAACCTCTCTGGACTGTGGGTGATTTATCGAATGTCTTTAGTAGTTTAAGTCAATATTACTTTATATTTCAACAATAAAGAATAATTCCTAATATTTCATTTACCTTTTTGGAAGTAAATACGAATTTTACCTATTCAAGTACATATTTTTTTTAGATGTTAACAGGAATTCCAATCAGATATCATTTATATCAATTGTGTTACACCATTTTTTATGACATTAGTATTCAAAAGAAAGAAATATCTCCGACATTTCCATATTACTAGGAATGCCGTGTTACTTGCAATGAATTTGTTTGTGTGCGCGGCAGAGAGAGAGAGAGAGAGAGAGAGAGAGAGAGAGAGAGAGAGAGAGAGAGAGAGAGAGAGAGAGAGAGAGAGCATAAAAACGGTAAGAACGGCAGATATTTATTTTTCTATTTAGTACAGCTTCTGATAAATACTGAATCACCCCTGAGAAAAATTATGCTATTTTTGGGCGCCACATAAAGTGTATGATTAATACAGGTTCAGGCTAAAAGAATAACAGGAAATACATGAATGTTTCCCTTGGTCATCTCCTTACCATTGAAGATTATTCTTGCTGGATTAAATATACGTTTTGAATTTGGAAGTGGTGAAGTGTTTTGTTTCTTTTCGTCTCAGCAGTATGGATAATTAAAAAAAGACTGTTAGACATCCTAAACTTTTTGTGTCATCTGAAATTTCCGCAGTGTTTTTATGTTCGTAATGAATTTCCCTGTCTCCATATTTCGAATGGTAATCAGCATGAGGAAAAGAGAAGCAACCACTGGCCTGTAAAGAGATTAGTCCTTTTTTCCACACAAACAGTATGCGCTACATGGGTCAATATAAGTATTTACCTTAGCCAGGTTATTCAAGGCCTAAAGGAAACCCCATCCCATCTTTCTGCCATTTTGGGCAAATCTTTGCACTAATTCAGTTCCAGATGGAAACCGTTGTAACATTTCTTGGATGGATACTTTTCATAATTAACCTATTAATTTTACTTGTATGTGTGTTTGCATGTCCATGCATAATAGAATGATAAATGTTTAGATTTAGACAGATAGATGGAGTGACAGATAGATAAACTCTGAGTAATTTTCTTCTATGGCGTTTAAAAAATGTCAGAAAACTTGCCCACTGGTGAAACCTTAAGAGTTACTACAATTTTAGTGGATTGAAGCAAGAACTAATCGCAAAAAGCCTCCAAGATGTCAACCTACGGTAAAAAAAAAAAGGGGGGGAGTGAAACAATTAAACAAGTAAATGATGCGCCGAATTTTCTTCAGCGTAATCGAGTTTTCTGTATAGCATATAATGTTGTATGAAACTCTCAGCCACACCCATGAAACTCAGCCACGGTGCCTTCTTAGTCTTGCATCTAACAGCTGCTACTTTTTTAATAAATTTTGATTACGAGTATGTTGAAACTACATCTCGTAGGGCTCTTCCTTTCATGTTTGGAGGGTGAATGATCAACATATTCAGTTTTAAAATCCTATTTTGTTAGTTCTAAAATTGCAGACAAAAAATTGCGGACGGACATGCGATAATATTATCAATAGTTTTGTTTAAGAAAATATAAAAGATAAATAAAATGATCCACCTTTCATCTGTAAAATGTGTAGATAAATTGTGTCCTAAACTAAAGAAGAAATATGCAAAGTCCCCTTAATAGGACTTTATCTCTGTGTTATCAATGACAACCTGATTTTTCGTTCACGTTTTATCAAGATATAATTGCAAGTATTAATATTTTTAATAATTTGAGATAATATGTAATACTACTAATAATAATAATAATAATAATAATGAGTGAGGAGACCTCTGAAGGCAGTAGTCTTGGATAAATTAGCTGTTTCTGGGGCATTTAATTTGCGTGCAGTCCTCTACGTGTCTTATACCCAACTTTTCATCAGCGTGTAGCTGCTATATTACTTTTCCCAAGGTAGTATGTAGATGTTCTGCGCTGATGGTTTTATTTCCTCTGATGTCTCGACTCGCAATATGCGGTCATCAGCGGAGAGTAACAGCAATTTGAAAATAGAAATGAAGCTGGGAACAAGGTTACATAACAAAAAGATGGAAGGAGGAAGACACAAGGAGAAATCGCTCTTCTTGAAGGTCGTGCTGTAAGGAATTATTATTGATATACACATGGAACAAGCACACAGGGGCCACTGCCTTGAAATTCAAGCTTCCAAAGAATGTTGGTTTCAACCTCCCACCGCAGGCCCCACACTCCAGCAGTAATTGATCATGGTACAGAGCCAGTGATCTTTTCATCGCCCTGGGAGAGACGCGAACCCGCGACATCTGAGCGGCATGCCACGACTCTAGCCACCACACCAGCGGACCAGTGAAAGTGATGTTGACGTAGAAGGGGAAGGAAAAGATAAAGATATTTATTTTCAACGGAACCCAGAATATTAAGAGATGTACAACTCACTGATGAAAGAAAGGAGACGAAGAAGAAAAAGAAAAAGAATCTCTCTTGACGGTCTTTCCCTCATTTGAATAACGTGAATAATGCAGTCAGGACGATTAACAAAACGTTTTGACTCCTGGACTGAATAACATGATAATGTCTTGTTGCGAGAAAAAAGCAGAAAATGGCGATGCCAACTCTCCATCCTCATTCTTTCTCATTACCGTTTCCTTTTCCAGGGGCTTTACAAATAATCTCTGTGGAAAAAACGCTGAGGCTTTTTCTCGTATTTTGATAACCTAAATAGGGCTGTTCAGGAGCGGTGCATTTTGGCTTATTTTCTTTGCCTTCGTATCTGACCTTTACCGCTGAGCCTGATGGGGGATTTGGGCATTTCATAGTTACTGGAATAACATCACGTCTTATGAAATTTTACTGAAAGTAAGGGGAATATAATATCACATGACAATACTCTTCATTATTAAATTATGGAATTTATATGTCTACAAGCCCAGTGGCGAAATTAGTATGCAGTCTTTTATAATAAGACGAAAACAAGTTCATATTCAAATTAAATGATATCGTATCAGTTACAATCAGAGGTTCTTTATTCCTCACACCGTTGGACTGTGGAACAGCCTCCCAGAGGATGTCGTGCAACTGGAATTTCAGACGTTCAAACCAATACTATTCTCCTTGCATTTTGATACATTTTTATCTATTTATAAATTTATTAATTTATTTTTCTCTTTTAATAAATGGGATCTCTTCTTTCTGTATTTCCCTTTGCCTCATCTTACTTCTTCCTAATGAACACCATATTCTTTGGAAGCTTGAATTCAAGTCAATGGCTTTTCGTGGGCTTGTTCCATACGAATAGGTTCATCTTCTGAATAATAATAATAAATACTGTAAGAAATTAGGGTGCCTAACTAGAATAAGAGAATTGGTGCTTTCAAATTAAATGAAATGCTCAGTTACCACAGAATTTTAATAATTTCTTGTTTTCTGCTTTTAAGATGACTGCCGTTTACACTCCCCGCAACATAATTGCTGAATTTTATTACTGTGTCATTACAAGTAATTTGTTTTTGCTGTTAAATATTCACTACTGTATATTCTTAAGTCTAACATTACAATGGGTCTCAGAGAGTGGCATGGGCGAATTTCGTAGTGAGGTTAGACCCGTGTGTTATTATGAAAGAATATTATGATGTGTAGTAGGTGTCTGACGCAATACCTTTGAATATAGAGTTACAGAATAAGTTTTGTTACTTAGGATTTTTTTTTTTTTTTGGTGGAGGGGGGCCGGTTAATTAGTATATCAGACAGAATCAGTCTGATGTGTTACAGGTTTGGGTAAATCAGCTAGGGTTTAGGATAGGATTAGGAAGACTAATATAACTTCCAAGTTTGGATTTTTCAGTTCTCTTTTAGAATAAGAGGGCTACGCCATTGGTAATTGTAGTTACGATCATAGGAACGATTGCCAGTATGCCAATTGCTATTTAGCTGAGAACTGAGCAGGTATCGGCAGTATTTGCTGACCAGGGTAAAACTCTGATGACTTTATGAGATATTTTACCTCTCAGATGTTTAGAATTGCCTTTAATGAGTTCAGTATATTGGTAGGGTTCTCAGATTATATTTACTGGGAAGAATTTGTATGGGTAGTATCTTAAAGTTAGTGTACCTGATAGAGGGTTGATTGTGGAAATTCCAGTTAGCAACTTGGAATTGTTTCATACTTTTATCATATGACCTTTTCCTTAGTGGTTTTAAGATTCAGCAATAGTATGGCATAATGAGTAGACTAGGTACCTTTTGAGTTGACTGTTGACATGATCAACTTACGTTATACACCACTTCCACACAGCAGCGCCTGATGAATGACTTCTATGAGCCTCAACTGATACAAGTTAGATATGGGGGCCATCTATGGTATGCCTGCAGGTTTCTATGCCTGCGCCTTCATGAGAGGATCCAGGGTTTTGGAGAGATATCAGGCAGGGGTCTACAAATCGCCGTCGTTGCTGGGAGACATCTGTTTGGCGCAAAGGATTTGTGGGCACTGCATTCAACATGGGGCAGTTGCAGGCCGTTCAGCATAGTTGGATCACCAGGAATTCAAGATGTGACGAGTAGCATGGGCTTGTACAATTGCAAGATGTCCAGAATATTTAGACCATCAAGAATGCAAGATTTCAAGTGTTGCATTCCATAAATGAACTGTTATTGGAATAACAATTGTGCATATGAGGCATACAATTCCCTTATCTAGTGGAGATAGTTTGTTATGATTTTGGAGCTGGCCCTTACTGAAATTTGGATTGGACAGTTATCGTATCCGGTTGAGGGCGTCCAGAAAGTAGGTGGTCTGAGCTCCTATTAAGTCTAGATTGACTTTGGTCTGCAGTGGAGAGCTATGTGCTGGCCTGGTAGTGGCACTTCTGCTGCAAACGCATTTGGGTCTGTCATGATCCAAGCGCATGGAAACAGCATGATAGAACATTGAAGCGATGCGCCGGAAGTGTCCAGGTTCCGGTGGAGTATGTGCGTGTGTGTGTGTAATCTCCCATGGGATATTTATGAGAGGAACAGTGACTCTCACAGGGAGAATGCCTCGATCTTGGGTGGCTGATATGTGCTTTTAGCCTGGTGTTTAAAGAAACCGCCAATATGAAGATACATTATCTGGGCCATAGAAAAAGTAAGTAAGATCGCCCAGTAACATTTAATTTATATCTTTTCCAGACTTTAGACGGAAAACCCCTGGTTTGGAAGCAGTGAAATTGATCGATGTCTACATAAGGAATTTTCCCATTTAATGCTCCATTGGACATTTTTCTGTTTTGAACATGTATGTAATTAACACCATTTCAGGTTTTAATATAATGATATGTTTCTTTCAACAGGAATTCGAGTTTCATCCTGAGAGGACGAATATTTGTGAAGTGGTGTTTTTACTTTTACATACTATATGACATATAGTTTGTAGTCTAGAATAATTATGACCTTATTACTTTGTTTGATGACCGGGGTGTTATTCACTAGTATTGCTTGGTATAGAATTATTAATATGCTTGTGTGTGTGAAGCAGTATTTCCTTTAGTTAGTTTTCCATTGACAGGGGGTGTGAATCATCCATTTCATGACCATAGCTTTTGTTGAACCATGTTTGTTAAATTTGCAAATAAAGTCTAGTTTTGTACGTCAGTGTTTAATTTCAGTAGGCCTTTGTCGTAAAGATAGATACATTGAGAGATGTCAGCAAAAGGTTGAAGGAATTTGCTGATGCAAGGGACCACGGCTACCAGAGACATCTAAGGAAAAGTAAGATGTTCGATTCTGTTCTTGAAACACTTACAGCAATAAATGATGGCCCTGTTTGACCTGGGAGGCCATTAACATAATATGTATGTATATATATATATATATATATATATATATATATATATATATATATATATATATATATATATATATATATATATATATATATATATATATATATATATATATATATATATATATATATATATATATATATATATATATATATATATATATATATATATATATATATATATATATATATATATTTTATATATATATATATATATATAATATTGCAGTTTTATTCCAATTAATTCCAATTAGTATAAGATAATAATTTTTCAAGCTAATTAATATCTATATATAAAACAAAAGAATATAAATATATTCGTAAAAATATATATCTTCTGCAGATCTAATATTCGGGTCATCTCAACACTACTTCGTTTTTAATATTATTTAATGCTGATGTTGAAGTGATAGATATTTGCAAATATATAACAGTTGCTTGTTGATTCTGTTTGCAGTAGCTCCCGCTGCCGCTGTAATTCGAGGTAATTCTGCTCTTTTATCGTCAACACTACTTCGTTATGATTTAAGAGATCCATAACTGATCAATGACTTCATTGATGGCATTTATTACTGCTGGATGAAAAACAGAGAATAGTTGACTTGAAATGATAAATAAATCGCCCTCAATGACGGAGAACTCTTTTTTGCTTTAATAGGAATATTACAGTTGCTTTTTGATCTCACTTTATTACCTCACTGTTTCCTGAAACTCCCACTGCCGCTGTAAGTAAACCCCAGAGTCCTTTTTACGAACTTTGTAATTCTGCTCTTTTATCGAGTATGGGTGCTACCCTTGCTTTCAACCCTCATCTTTATGATTTAAGAGTTGGTCCATAACTGACAATGACGCATTGATTACTATAATACTGAGAATTTTGACATTTATTGGTAAGGAAATTAGAGACTGAAAATAAGGGAAAAAAGCAGAGAGAATAGATGAAGAAATATATACATATATAAATAAAAAGCAGTTTTAGAGAATAATTTCGATATATATTTAAATAATTTAATATGTAAAGTCTTAGGAATATATATATTTTATTATTATATATATATTTTCTTTATTATTTCCAAAAGACTTTTTCTATATATAAATATAGTCTTCCAGGAATGGAATATATATTATATATTTCACAATAATTTTTTATATACACTAAGGTTGTTATTCCTATTGATACCTGTGCATTCACACAAACAATAATTTATATATATATAATATATACATATATATATATATATATATATATATATATATATATATATATATATATATATATATATATATATATATATATATATATATATATATATATATATATATATATATATATATATATATATATATATATATATATATATATATATATATATATATATATATATATATATATATATATATATATATATATATATATATATATATATATATATATATATATATATATATATATATATATATATATATATATATATATATATATATATATATATATATTACAAATATTAAGACGAAAATTTATATTTTAATATAACATAAAGTTCATTATAAAATAAGAATAACTTGCACCCAAGGGGAATTATAAGTGATAAAGGCTTTGTCATCAGTGGGATTCGATCTGACCCCTGACTGGAAAGCAAGAAAGCACAGTGACTATGACCACTAAAATATCAAGAGAGTTATAAGTTTATATTGACAGTGCAGTATATATGCCTTTCATATTCAGGTTTTTTACTTAGAATCAGTATCGACCGGCATCCCCCATGATAGCTAACTGGTGACTTTGTTACACTTGGCATTTTAAGAATTTTTGTCACATGTGGTGACAATTTTTATATTCACAAAACCTATAAGCTATAGATTTCGTTCAATATCAAATTCAGGTATTTGTATTTGTCAATATTATAAAGTGGCTCGATGTATGTGGCAAAAATACATAACTAGCTAAGTGCTGCAAACTTACCAATCAGCTATCACAGCAAAGGAGGGTTAATACCGATTCTAAGTACAAAGCCCGAATTTGACACCCACACTTGCTCTTTAGAATCACTGTCAACTGATACCTCTCTTAACAGCTAAGTGGTCATAGTCATTGTACTTTCATTGTTTCCGAATCAAGAGGCAGTTCGAATCCCACTGGTGACGAAGCACTTCTCGCTTATAATTTCCCATGGGTGTAAGTTATTCCCTAGGCGTGGTGAATTTGATATTAAAAGATATTGTGGCTTAATTTTTATCTATCTACGCACTCACACATACGCACATGCACACACATACACACACACACACACACACACACACACACACACACACACACACACACACACACACATATATATATATATATATATATATATATATATATATATATATATATATATATATATATATATATATATATATATATATATGTGTGTGTGTGTATATATATATGTGTGTATATATGTATATATATATATATATATATATATATATATATATATATATATATATATATATATATATATATATATATATATATATATATATATATATATATATATATATATATATATATACATATATAAAATTGTGAGAGGAAAAGAATATGTGGAAAAGAACTCGAATGGTGTTTAATGAAAGGGTCCACTATTTGCTAAATAAAAGTATTTGCTCAGGCTGTTTACCTCCGTTGGAGAGTCGGTCGTCTCCTGAGAAATCTCAACAGAGGAGAGAGAGAGAGGACAGAAAAAGAAAGACAGAAAAGAGAGAGAGAGAGAGAGAGAGAGAAGAATTACGTTTGCTAACCAGGATACCACCATATTCAGTAACCTCGATGATGTAATTCTAGAAGGAAAGGAAGAGACAGAAAGAACAAATTTAATTGCTAATTGGTAGACGATCACAGAAAGTAGCTGCGATTTCTTGATTCAGAAAGAGAGGGAGAGAGGAAAAATATTACTACTTAGTATATCATAACAATCATTATGATTTACAAATCTGAGAGCGGGAGAGAATTTTTTCAATCAAGTTGCTAGTTTAATGAAACATAAACAAACAAAACACTGTACTATTCTGGCTTCGAAGTCAGCGACACCAAAAGCAAAGAGAAGTAAAAGAGAATACAGATACCCTGAAAGGATTCGTGACTGTATTGAATCGAAAGGTCAGCCTTTTGAGATACTACTCATGGAGCTATTGTCATTGTTGTCATTATTATCATTATCATTTATTTTGCAATAAAGTACGTATCCTTTCTTTCATTATTATTATTATTATTATTATTATTATTATTATTATTATTATTATTATTATTATTATTATTATTATTATTATTATTATTATTATTATTAAGTTTGTCTATTTTGTTTGCATACATGTGTTTCATCATTTACTTTTGCTGCCTACGAAACAGAGCTGACTGATTGTTTGCCTTGATTTATATTCTTCTCTTTTTCTCTGATATGTTTGCTATGGTTTTTCTCATGTTACTGATGATAGCACTCTTCTCTACTAGGTGTGGTTAGTGCTTTCGTTTGATCAATATTTTCGCTCTCTGTTTAGTTGTGCCTGCCTTTCAACCTATTTATTGAACGCATGCATTTAATAGTGCCCTGAACTTGCCCTTTGACCTTGGTCAGAATTATGAATGAGTAGTAGTAGCAATACTTTTTCAGAGTGAGATGTCATTAGTATGTGGACATCGGTTGACGCAGCCTCTAGGTGAAGACAGTGATTTGAAAGAAATATTAATGATTATAAACGATGGGAAAAGACTTTAATCTCTAATGTCCCCTTTAGTAAGACAAAAAGGATATGTAGCAGGAAGTCCTAACATGTTCTACATAGCCAGTAGAAACTGGAGAATGAATGTTTCGGATTATGAGGCTAAAAGGTCAAGGAAGCTAGCTGAAAAAATCCTGTCTGTGAGTAAGAACTCAGGATTTTTACGAAAGGCGAAAGCACTCATCTTGCGGCAGTAATGTTTTGTTGGCAAAAAAGGACAAATTTGAGGGTGGAAAAGTTTTTGGCTGTCTCCGTAACTGAAGAAGAGGTATGTAGTGAGAGAGAGAGAGAGAAAAAAAAAAAAAAACAGAGATAGAAGGGGAAAACGTAGAAAATAATCATCGCAGGGGAAAATTCAGAAAACCTCTGTACGACAGTCCCCTGTGTGGATGTTACAAGCATTTGGTGAGGCTGGAGCTACTTTGATGAGCTTTCTGTGAAGAAAAACCTTTATAAACACTACCGGGTCACTGAAGGCTAGAAAGCAGATCTTAAAGTGCTATTAAGGAAGGGGTTTACTCTCCCACCAAGAAAGTTAGCAAATGTTTGACTGTTTTCAAGGATGTGTTTATATTTTGTTAGAAGCGAAGAACTTTTCTGTGTAATATTCAATTCGATTCCGTTTCTCGGCAATTCAGCAGGTAATGGTCTATAGGGTTATCGATCTGTTGCTCACAGTATTTTTAAGATCTTGGGTCGTACATTAATATTCGTCAACTGGACAGATATCCAAATAAAAATCTGTGAAGATGACTTCCTGTTTTCTTGTTCACGACAATATTCAGTGGTTTTGGGATTCGATTAAGTTAATGACAAGGACAGACTGGTGCTTACTGTGCTGCATCGCAGCAGCTTTTTGCATGGTTTTTCACTCCTAAAATTTGAGATCAAAGGTAAAGTTGTCGATTTCATCTTTTTCTTTGTTGTACTGATATCCTCCACTGGAAGTTTCATCCGTTAACTGCCCTTTGTAAAGTATTATATGATTTTACTTTGAATTTGTTTTTTACTTGTTTCATTTTTGTCACGAAAGTTTGTACCCCTAATGCTTCAGATATCTAGACAAAGCCATTTGCATGAATATTAGTTTTTTGTGGACCATGATCATCTCTGTGTCCTCAAGAGCCAAGATAAAGAGCACTCCACGTTTATCAGTGTCCATGGCTTCTCCGCTAGCAAATCATTCGTCATCAGGGCACCAATACTATGATCCATATCCAAGAATGTATTTTGCAGGATGAGTTTGCAGTTAACCGTCCTTAATCTTCAAACATTCCAGAAGCGAACTGGAGGATTTGTTACTCAGAAAAGGTGTGCTCGTTTCCTCGTTCAAAATGGATGAATGAATGATTGAATGAATGTTGTATCTGGCAATGCTCTCTCTCTCTCTCTCTCTCTCTCTCTCTCTCTCTCTCTCTCTCTCTCTCTCTCTCTCTCTCTCTCTCTCTCTCTCTCTCTCTCTCTGTCGTAGCTGACATAAAAGGCACATTGGCACAAATGAGAGGTTTAAACAACGCCGAAGTTCAAATTAGTCAATTAGGATACCATCATGATTTCCCCATGGAAATTTAATTGCAATTGCCTACTCGAGAATTATGAGGCATCAGTTTCCTCGGGAGTGTAATGGTTTTTGATGATTAATGTCATTTTCTAACCTCTACAGCCGGATAATTAACTGATTGCAGGAATACATTAATACTCCATGAACTCCAGTCATAGCGATGTGCTGTCGAAAACGATTCTACCTTTTTCGTTTTGATATTAAATTTTCATTTCTCTTATCCAGTGATGGGGAAAACTTTCTTGTGTTTCTAATTTTAATAATGGGAAGAGGAGAGACCCTTCCAAACAGACTTGCCTCTTGTTACTCGGGAGGTTTTATACTTGAAACTGCTAGAATATTCTGTCTAAAAATAAAAACGTTCTTGCTCAAGCATAACGGAATTTCTTCTTCTGGATATATGGAAGAATATCAAAATGACTCTTGAAGTTTGTATTCTATCCTTTATACTGCGAGAAACGTTGCAATTCGCTGCATAAACAAATCTCACTAGAAGTTTTCAAAGACCGAAAAGCAAAACAGATGAAAATGAATTGTTGTCATGGAGCATAATATGTAGGAAATACCCCTGGATTACTAAAGATTTTCTGCTTATATATATTTGGCATTAGTAATGTATATCAGACAGTGTTATGAACTAATACAGACATAGCTGAACTTATTCATAAATCAAATTGGAAGTCAGATTTTTAAGTCAGAAAACTAAATACTAAATACTCTTGCTTATATTTTACACATTTTACATAATGGTATGACGAAATTCCTAGGTATAAAGTGGACATTCACTGCATTTATTATATGGCTGGTTATACTGGAAACTTTATTTCACCGAGATCTGCTATTTGCTTTAAATCTTGAAGGTTCACAACAATAAAATGCATCATTATATAAAAAATTACCTCCGATTTCTCTAATAATGAATTCCATTGTATAACCGTAGAAATTGTTTGTATTACCTCCTTACTGACATGTCCACGAGCAGGATTCTAACGACAGTCACTGGAATAACGAAGGGAAGAGAAAAATTTCGCTGGGATTATGCTAAGTACCTTAAGGCTTCATCCAAGCTGTCATTAAAATATCTGAACGTTAGCATCAATTTGCAGCTTTAAACACACACACACACACAAACATACACAGACACACGCACATAAATATAAATATAAATACACACACACACACATAAATATAAATATAAATACACACACACATTACACACACATATATATATATATATATATATATTATATATATATATATATATATATATATATATATATATATATATATATATATATATATATGTAATATAACAACCTGCAAAGCAAGAGGAGAAAGAAAAATTTAAGGAACTAGAAAAAAACAGAATTTCATTTAATCATTCTATCCCGGATAACTGGAAGGACTCTTTGCGACAAGAAATTTATGGAAAACTTCGTAGGACTACAGATGCCCTAACAAGAGAACTCGACAGAAAACTAAAAATCTTATTGATAGCAGTGACTGGACTAATAGTGCACGCAATGACTGTGTTATAAATTTATCAAGTAAACAAATAAGTGAAAATGTTGTGAGTGCGCTCGGATATGGTTTATCCTTCTTTGTATCTAACAGACACTCGGCTTTAACGATTGGGTCGTCCCTATGTATATTTGAAAAACATTGTGATATTCCTCAAAAAAGACAATACAATCCACATCACAAAAGCTGAAAAATCGAATAGTATTGTAATTTTAGATAAAGTTGACTACATATCACGTATGCAAGCCCTACTGGATGATGATACGACATACAAAAACTAAAAAAATCCCTTGATCAAGTCATAAAAAGTTTTCAACAGCACAGTGAAAAAATCCTTAAAGATAAAAAAAGAACTAATAGGTCAGTTGTCGGTAAAATTTCCCTCGTTACCTTACTTGGACGGATTAGTAAAAACACACAAAGAAGAGAATCCTATGCGGCCTATTATCAGTACTGCTGGCTCAGTATCATATAAACTTCAAAATATATTACCAAGGTCTGGTCCCCGTTACTTGCAACTATCTCCGATTCTCACGTATATAATAGTCTAGATTTAGTTGATAAATTTAACAAAATCACTTTTTGCCCCACTGATAGATTCGTTAGTTTTGATGTTTGTTCTCTTTTTACTAAAGTCCCTATAGATTCTATTTTAGAGTATCTTAGTAATGAATTAATCCATCACGAATTACCTCTACCTGTAAGTCATATCATTTCTCTCACTAGGTTGTGCATTTGTGATTGTAAGTTTATATTCAATGGTGCATTTTACCAACAATTATTTGGTATGGCAATGGGCAACCCTTTATCCCCACTCCTCTCAAACTTGTACATGGAATTCTTTGAAAAACGTTATATACCTAATATCATTTATACTCCTTTAAAGTGGTATAGGTATGTTGACGATATTTTAGCTGTTTTGCCCGCGGGTATTGATGTAAATGATTTACTCTGTAATTTGAATAACCGGGTACCATCCAATAAGTTTACGTTACAATTAGAAAAAGACAATTGCCTCCCTTTCTTAGATGTTTTAATACAGAGAGAACCATTTCAATGTAAATTCAGTATTTATAGGAAACCAACCAACAACTTAACTTATGTCCATTTTTATTAAGGCCATCACCTCAGCGTCATAATATCAATTTTTTCCTCTATGTTTTTACGAGCCTTGCGCATTGTCAGTCCCCAGTATTTGGATAAAGAAATTGAATACATAAGAAAATAGGGACAGATTTATGTTATCCTTCACATATACTAGATATTTGTTATAACAAAGCCCGCAAAAGGTTTTATAATGAAAGTAACATGAAGAAAGAAACCCTAAGAACATTCTTAGCTTGCCTTATTTTAGTGGTTTTGAAAACATAAGATCATTGTTAAAACCTTTTAATGTAAACCTCGTTTTTCTTATAATAACACACTCAAAAGAATGTTAATGAAAACTAGCCCTGTAAAAAAAAACAACATAATATGTAAAATTCCATGTTTAGATTGCCCCTCTTTTCATATTGGCCAATCTAGCAAAGATTTAGATGTACGTATTAAGCAACATAAGTATTCAGTCAAAACTGGATAAGCATCCAATGCTATATTCATTCATTTAAGTGAAAACTCTCACAGGATAAATTGGACTGAAAGTTCAGTGATTGCCAGATCGAAAGATTTCTCTTCAAGAAATCTATTGGAGTCCGCTATTATCCAGCTTACTTCCAGTTGTAATTTTAATCTTAGCCCTGGCATGTATTATTTGGAATGACCTAAAAGATAAAATCACTGACTTAATTACAAGTTAGCTACTTGATATATATTTTCTATATATCCGTATGTTTAATATAATTTTTTATTTGTAAAAATGTTCATCTTCCAAAAAGTTAATATTGTTCAAAAAAAAAAAAAAAAAGAGAATTATTGTGTTGTACTAAAAATTTTTAGGTGGTCAGTCACGAACCTGTATAATCTTTTAATTGTCCTGTCCCTGCTCCTGAACGGTTGATCCTAATCATTTGTAAAAACCTCCTAAATATTTAATCCTGTTTTGGCAGTTCTACTAATAATTCAATTGTGTTGGATTCCAGGTACATATGTTTCCTTTATAATCCCCATCTGTCATTTATAGGAGCTTTCTTTGTAAACATACTTTTATATTTCTTCAGTCTGCTAAGTAAAGGACATAGCGTCCAAAGGCCTGCAGCACTCCAGTGTTTCTGTTTCCTTCTGTGGATTTTATCTTAATTTATATATTCATCATGTTCCACATTTTCGTGTTTCAGTTTTTTATATATATATATATATATATATATATATATATATATATATATATATATATATATATATATATATATATATATATATATATATATATATACACACACAAATTTTAGGAAACACTGAACTAATATTAATGTATTTTGAATGTTTATTCCACTGCATATTTACAGTTTTACTTCTCTGTCATAAATGCTCTTTGTACCCAAAGCTCACTTCCTAGTTGGTTAGGTTTTTAATCCCTAGAGCAACCATATATATATATATATATATATATATATATATATATATATATATATATATATATATATATATATATATATATATATATATATATATATATATATATATATATATATATATATATATATATATATATATATATATATATATATATATATATATATATATATATATTGTTACGTGTGAGGGTCTTGGTTGATCATGTATTATTCAATTTACGTAATTTTTACGGCCCTGCAAACCAAGATTACACGTAACCTGCCACTTGAAGCCAAAAGTTAACCTCAAAGACAGTCGTTAATTAGCCAAAGGTCGCCAGTTAAGGGTTATTAGCCTTAACAAAGAATATTTGAGATGAATTTGATTTTAAACGCAACGGTTCTTCCAAACTTTCGGACGCGAGGCATACAAAGCATCGAGATTTAACCTGATTTTGCTTACCTAAATCCTAGGTATTTTACTGGAATAATGGGGTTGAAGCTAACAATATAATAATGAGGCTTAATCTAGACTTCGTAAACACATACAGTAAGTGGGGGATGAAGGAGGAAACAAAAAGAAATGCGAAATACAGAAAAAGATAAAAGAATGGGCGAAGTTTTGAACAAAAAGCGACTTTACCTTAGGACGAACGTTGTGCGCACCAACACCGGGGGGGGGGTCGTCTTCGCAGTGCTTCTTCACTTCACTAATAGGATAATAGACAAAGAAAAGGAGAAGAGGCCCGTCACGACATGTGGTCTCTCCGAATGCTCCAGTCTCTCTGTCGTTCCCTGACCGGCCTGGGTCAAAACAGGCCTACAGTCATGCCTTAGGCGTCCACGCTCTGTTAAAAACATTCGCCACGAATGCACAGGAAAAAAGGAAAAAAGGACCTTAGGACCACCTATTTTTAAGGCTGATATGGGAAATTTTCCAGCCCTAGGGTGGAAGGCCTAACTTACCTATTTGTTCTCCAACGGACGTTAAGGTTTGAACTGAAGACGCTTCTAGCGTGGGACAAAGCAATTTCCCTGTCTTGATCAGGCTGATACTACTATCCCTACGTGTTCGAGGGCGAACAGCGTAAATATTTATAAAAGCTCCCCCTTTAAGAGGGCCTTCACTCCCTTTTCGGGCGTGAAGGTCTATACTAAGCAAGCTGTTCGCCTCTCGTAGGTTACTCTCCTTCCCTGAGCAGATTAGTCCTGGTTAGCCTACCTAGCTACAGAACTACCTAACCCTAGATAGGATATGAGCTATAATCACTACTTAACCTAATTCTAATAGTACTGGAAGGTGCTCACGGTTATTATAGGCTACCTCCTACAATCATGATGTGTTTTAGACCTAGCCTAGTGGTACATTCTATGATATTCCCTAGCCTAACCTATCCTAACCCGACCGTAGCACCAACATAAGAGTTAATGTTCTAACTAAATTACAACTTGGTTTATGTTTAATACAATTAATAATTACTAGTTAATTCATGAGGGTTGCCTCATATGATAAATGGGTGCCTCACTGAGGTCTTAGGCCATGCGTGTCACGAGCATCGCGGCTCGTTTCACAATAGTTAAGATTACTGAAATTAGTTATGCTACTTGATGATTACTGCGGCTCGGTGGTAAGTGGAAGGAACAAGGTTACTAATTTGATGTACCGTACTTTTAAGGTGGCCTAGGCTAGGTACAAATAAAAGGAAGAGATCACACTGGCTACCTTCTCTGGGCAAGGGGCCAGGATCACTCTTAGATGTTAGGGCACTGTGCCGAGAGGGCACTAGTGCCAGGATGAGCGTATAGCTCGGCAACTACTGGGCTCTATTCCGCCCCTTGTTCTTCTTCTTTGGTTTCCTCCAAGGCCTGTCAGTAGCTGGCCTAGCAGGTGATGAGAGCACCGACTCCGGGGACAGGCCAGAAGGGCTAGCGGGCGCGAAGTCAGGGGCAACTGCAAAAGCTGCGGGAGGACTCCCTACTCCGGCTGCTGCGACAACCGGAGCGAGCGATCTCGACTTCTGCATCCGAGGATGCCAGTTCCTGGTCTTCCAAGGAAGGGGTACCATTTCGATCCTCCAGGGTTCTTCCCCTGGAGTCAAATTTGCAAAGAAGAATCTTGCAAAGAAGAAGTTTCGGGTGCTGGAGGCTCTCCAGTCGCGATGATCAACTGCACTGGGAATCCTAAATCTCCCGGAGGAGGATTCGCCTCATGATTTAGACCCGGCATAGGGGCCTTTTCCATTGGTAGCTCAACGTCCGGGACGGACGGAGTCTGGCACTGCTCAGTGCTCGCAAGTGGCACTGGCAGCAGTTGAGGGTCAGGCATGCCTGATGAGGGGTCCGGAGGTGCAATACCTCGCGGACGACTTGTGGTTGGCTGCGGCAGAGATTCCTGCCCCAGCGGGAGATCGTAGCCTCTCGGTGAGTTTTGTTCGGGGGCGTCCGCTGGGCGTTGCTTGCTTGGGCAGCCCTCCCAATTTGTGGAGTGGTCTGCCCGCTTGCACGTCCTGCAGCGGTACTGCTCCTCCTGAATCTCTCTTCGCGGAGGGGGAAGACCTCTTGGTGGGCCAGCCCTTCGCAATTGGAGAGGGCTAGGCCTGGAATAGTTTGGGTTGTGCCCCTTCCGCGGACCACTTTGGTGGGCGGAAGGTGGAGGTTTGACCTTATTGAGAGTGTTAGATGGGGCCTCCGTGGAGGAGGTAACGTGGCTGCGGAGTGGCGTTGGTGACGGGCTTCCGCAGAGAAGATCCCGACCCAACAAGAAGGCCACTCCGGGCCGAATTCCACCTACCACGCCAAGGCGGTGGGGTATCGTGCCCCAAGGTGTCATAACCTGGAGTTGGACCGTAGGGACGGTAATGGTGTGGCCCTCTATCCACTTCATTTCCCACCGGGTTTCTTCGTCAACCATGGCACCGGCTGGCACTTGGGCCCTAGTGATCAGGCTAATGTCTGCCACAGTGTCTACTGTGACCAGAAGGGTCACTGGCAGGCTAGTGCTCTGAAGAGGGGCCACCGAGATGAACTGGGTTTCCAGTCTCTCGGGTAAAGGATCGGTGCGCGGACCAGCAGCAGAAAATGAAGTGCTGATTAGGTTGACAAATTTGGTGGTGGGGACATGATGTGGACAGGCCGGAGATCCAGCATTGTAGTGGCTAGCAGCCCCACAGGATCTGCACGGGCCTTTTGGATGGGCTCGGTGGCCTGCAGTAACTGTTGGAGGAGAGGGCTGAGCGGATGAATCGGGAGCGGAGTTCTGGCTGGTAGGGTTAGGCTGCTTATTAGTGCCGAGTTTGTATCGGCACTCAGCTTCAGCGTGGCCCCCTTCTTGCAATAGTTGCACAGGGTCTTGCTAGGCAGTCCATTCTTCGGGCGATTGGAGTTCGAGAGGTAGGCTGGAGGGATGATTCGCTTCTGAGAGGTGCTATGCGACTGATTGAAGGTTTCCCACGAATCAGCCATGCGACAAGCTTCCATAAGTGTGGAGGGCTGTTTATCGTTAAGATATACCGCAAGGGGCCCTGGCACACATTGGAAAAGGTCTTCTAGCATGGTCCGATTGAAGAGATCCTCAAACGTCGTGCAGGCCAAGGAGTCGAACCAGCGCGTACCGGACTGGGTTTTGTGACATGCCCATTCCGTCCAAGACCAGCCGACTTCCTTGGCAAGACCTCGGAACCGTTGTCTCCATTTTTCTGGGGTTATTTCGTAGGCCTTTGTAATGACTCTACGAACTTCCGCCATGTTACCTCTCTGGCTCTTCTCCAGTGAGCGAAGCGCTGCCTTGGCTTTTCCCTCCATATGCTTGGCTAGTATTAAGGCTCTCTCCGTCTCCGTGGTGCTGTAGTTATCGAAAAGAGCCTCGATCTCCTCCAGCCATGGTTCTGGCTCGTCCTCAGTCCACTTGGGGACTAGGGAATTGATGCTCGAAATTGGAGCGTTTGATGCAGCAGGTGTAGGACTGGAGGCTTGATGGCTAGCCATAGCTTCTGCATTCTCCATTTTCGCTCTCTCAAGCTCGAGCTCCTTCTCTTTTAGGGCTAACTCAGTTTCCTTGCAGGCTAACTCATGCCGTCTTCTTCTTTCTTCTCTTTCCTCTTCATATTGCCTTTGCTCGGCTTCATACACCCTTCGTTCTTCTTCATACTTCCTCTGCTCGAGTCTTTCTTCCTTTCTTCCTTCTCCGCTTGGCCAAGTCGTCCACTTGCTCCTTGACCCAGGTAGTAAGTTCCGAGCCGGTGAGACCTGCCGCCGTCCCCAGTCTCAGGAAAGTTTTATAATGCTCTGCTGCCATGGTTCTGGTGGGGAAGGGCGTCTAACCGGGTCGACGGGCGTACTTGGGCAGCGAGGAAGTGTCTCTTCAAATGACGTGGCACCCTTTCAAAAGGTGGCACTGTAGTTTGGGTGTGCCGTGTACAGGTCACACTGGTGGCACTCAGTATCCCTAGGCACTGGTGCAGGTTAGGTCCCAGAAGAACCTTCTCTTCTGTGTTCCCTTTTGTTTTCTTTAGTGGCACTTATGGTGCCAATGTGTTCCTAGGGACCCTCTACTGGAGTCCAACTAGGCTATATGGGAGGAAAGGCACTCTACACCCCCTGCAGAGTGCAACAATCGAATGAGAGAGAGAGAGAGAGAGAGAGAGAGAGAGAGAGAGAGAGAGAGAGAGAGAGAGAAGTAAGCTATTCAAGTGATGACAGTGCTGCAAATTATTGGCACTGTGGAATAAAGTGAATTTGGGTTTTTTTTTTTTTTTTTTTAGATCCTCGTGAGTGGCTGGTCCCAGTACCGGCCCCAGTGCTGGCCCCTTCTTTTTCAGAGGGTGAAAACTACTGTTTGCTTCGGTCTGGATAGCAGGCCTCACTCGTGACCGACAGTTTATCACTGTATCGTAATTACTCTTAACTTGTCCTCATCTATTGTGGGACAGAGGTGTTTCTTTTAATTGGTTTATTGTATTCGAATTAATTAGCCTAGTGTCGGCCGTTCTTTCTTTGAAGAGGGTCACACTTAGGTTACACTTAGGTTAGGAATGCTTACTTGAATGACGAGAGAGAGAGAGAGAGAGAGAGAGAGAGAGAGAGATTTTCAATCAGCTAATTTCTTGCTGCTTGAGAACATGTAAACAAAGATCTTATAAATGCACAATGGCATGGATCTTAATAAAGTCAGATAGATCGTCGTCTTGACTTCCTTAGGGATTGGCTTTATTATCTTAATTTTCCTGGGAGCCGACGTCACAAAAGTTTATCGTAAAATTTTAAATTCTCTTTATATGATTTTTATAACAGGTATTCATATAGGAACTTGTGGTATTACTCCTAACTAAGGCCTATCTTTCCCTGTCTAAATTATCTTTTGGTTTTTTTTTTTTCTAGCTAAGATATTGCGAGGTGGGTTCGCTACGAAAGGAAAAAAAAATATATGACCCCAAGAGTGGCTCGGGCAGAGTCTGGTCACAACAGCGGATGACAATAACAAGGGTCTTCAAATGGCGGCCAGGGTCCCGTTAGGCCTAAATTTCAAAAACAACCTCGGGCGGCGAAGGAACACCAAAATGGCCGTTCTCTCACAAACAGTTCGAACAATTTCAAAACAACCGCGCGAACACGGCGGAGGAATCCAAGATGGCGGGTATTTCCTTTTAACCAGATTCAAAAACAACCCATAAAACAAAGGCAGGTATCCAGATTTTACTTTAAATATACCACTCATGCATAGCGTTTTACGTTACGGATGGAAAACTAAATTACCAAACAACTTTGTCTTTTGTTATCGTATTCTCACCCGGACATTAAACAAAAGAATGAAAAGAGAAATGCTAGCCTGCCTGCGTAAATTTACGTTGTTGAACGGTACCTTTATTGTAAAATTACTATTCCAGCTCGTTTGCTACTTCACTGACACGTTTTTTTTTTTTTAATGATTCCCGCTATATGCAAACAATAACGATCGGAATTGCCGACGCGATTAGTATATTACTTTGTGTACATGAAACTGGGCTCCGCGATTCGGCTTTTTGAATTCGTTACTTGAACGACTTGATTCACGATCCGAACACGGTAAATGTCCTTGTCTTAAATGTTATAAATTATGACGCTCTGCTCTCGAGTCCCTTCTTACCTACAGCTAATTCTCACTACACTTGTTACTAACTATTCTCTTTACTGCTTATTATTATGCCTCGTTCCTTGTTTGGAAGAATGAAATGGAGTTCGATATCTGACTTTTATCTTTTTTGGAATTAATGTAATTTAATTTCCTTTTCTCCAGATTCTTTCTCTAAAATGTACTTTAGATTCTACGCAAGGTCGCCAATGTTACGTGTGAGGGTCTTGGTTGATCATGTATTATTCAATTTACGTAATTTTTACGGCCCTGCAAACCAAGATTACACGTAACCTGCCACTTGAAGCCAAAAGTTAACCTCAAAGACAGTCGTTAATTAGCCAAAGGTCGCCAGTTAAGGGTTATTAGCCTTAACAAAGAATATTTGAGATGAATTTGATTTTAAACGCAACGGTTCTTCCAAACTTTCGGACGCGAGGCATACAAAGCATCGAGATTTAACCTGATTTTGCTTACCCTAAATCCTAGGTATTTTACTGGAATAACGGGGTTGAAGCTAACAATATAATAATGAGGCTTAATCTAGACTTCGTAAACACATATACAGTAAGTGGGGATGAAGGAGGAAACAAAGAAATGCGAAATACAGAAAAAGATAAAAGAATGGGCGAAGTTTTGAACAAAAGCGACTTTACCTTAGGACGAACGTTGTGCGCACCAACACCGGGGGCGGGGGTCTTCGCAATTGCTTCTTCACTTCACTAATAGGATAATAGACAAAGAAAGGGAGAAGAGGCCCGTCGGACATGTGGTCTCTCCGAATGCTCCAGTCTCTCTGTCGTTCCCTGACCGGCCTGGGTCAAAACAGGCCTACAGTCATGCCTTAGGCAATCACGCTCTGTTAAAAACATTCGCCACGAGAGACAGGAAAAAGGAAAAAAGGACCTTAGGACCACCTATTTTTAAGGCTGATATGGGAAATTTTCCTATAGGGTGGAAGGCCTAACTTACCTATCCCGTTCTCCAACGGACGTTAAGGTTTGAACTGAAGATGCTTCTAGCGTGGGACAAAGCAATTTCCCTGTCTTGATCAGGCTGATACTACTATCCCTACATGTTCGAGGGCGAACAGCGTAAATATTTATAAAAAAAAAAAAAAAAAAAAAAATATATATATATATATATATATATATATATATATATATATATATATATATATATATATATATATATATATATATATATATATATATATATATATATATATATATAAAATGCCATTAAAGGGATGGATGTATCTAAAATGTCTGAGACTCTAAGCATCCCAAAGGCTCATTTACTGGCTAAGTATGTCAGCGTGTAGCGGGAGTGGGTAGGGACGAGCTCTAGGTGAGCATAAATGTGGAGTCATTGAGAATCATCTGGATGTTTTCTGAAATTCAAATCCTCCGGAATTACATTATGATTAAAAGTGAGCCATAAAGACACAAGCACTCGCGCAATTTGGTTTTAGTGCAATAAATTTGAGAAATGCCCAATGGCTTAAAAAAGTATTGACGTCGAGTTACACAGGAAACAAAACCAAGTAGAAATGACCAGCTCCTTCCTTTATGTCATTATTACGGTTATTGTCACTTTCACTATAAACGTCATTACCACAACTTTTATTCTCCCCTTGTCTTATTTCACAGTTAACTCCGGAGTTTAAGAATCCTTCGGCAATATAAATGAAATATATAAATGAAGCTATAGAGAGAGACTCACCCTGCAGTCTATACATACTTTTGGCTCTCAACAGAAGATAATGTTCAGTAATATATTCAGTAATTAAGGCATTATGGAGAAATACAAATCCTTCCAAACGGATACAGAATTGGTCTTTTTCCGCATTTCGAAATAAAAGAGGAGAAGGGTTTTCTTTTTAATTTTACGAAAATTTTTAAGTAATTGTACAAGGTGTTAACACAAATTCGCCACATATGAAGATTTATGTTTTAATTATAGTTTTAAATATTTTTTTATTTACATATTTATTTATTTATTTTCCATCTTTGCTTTAATCAGAAAAAATCGCCTTTCAATATCGACCTGGCTAATATTTAAATATGAAAAGTAAAAGTATTTCCTTCTTTCTGCGGCGTCTACATTTTTTCTCTGGAAATTGCTTAGCAAGTACCCAGACTGTTAGATTTCTTTTATGGGAATAATGAATGTAAAATTAAGAACTTTCAGTTATTTTACTATATATATATATATATATATATATATATATATATATATATATATATATATATATATATATATATATATATATATATATATATATATATATATATATATATATATATATATATATATATATATATATATATATATATATATATATATATATATATATATATATATATATATATATATATATATATATATCTTTGCATGTTCAGCCTTCATGGTCATAATATCAACACATGTCAACTTGCTACTGGATCTTAGAAATTTGGTTGGCGGTCATTTATTGACCTTCATTTGTTTGTCATGCTTATAGACCTCTTATTATCAATATCTGGCAGCAACGCACTCAGCAACGAATTAACGAAGTTTAGCTTTGCAAATTTAAAGTCAAATTCCTGAACACTTTTTGTATTGTTGGTGCTACATAGTAATGTTTCAATGCGCTCTTCTCTTAACATTCATGATATGCTGAGCAATAATTCACTAAAAACCTGATGTACTGTTGTTCAGATAACAAAGGAATTAAAGGGATGTCATGCACACTATCAGCTTGGTGATTTATGAACGCTGTTTTTGCCAGCAAAATGTTTTTATTTCAGTTTCTATTTCAAATTTGTCCTTTTTTTATCAGTAGCATTTTGAAAAATGTTTTAGAATTACATCTTCATTTCAGTTTGACTTTTTCCACGGCAGGTTACTTCTGTTAAAACCAATTTTAAGAAATAGCTGCAATGTTTATAATATATGAAATTTCTAAGCAGCCAATAAATGAAAATTACTGTGTGGTATTATGCTTCTCTAACTGCTAAAAAATGTAGCAATTGTACTGAAAGCATTTTCTGGAATCGTCATTCTTGCGAATAGAATAAAGCCTGACTGGAACAGAAAACTTACCCTTTTACGCTGGATGTGAAGGAAACGATAAGAAATCTAGAAATGTCTCAGGATGAAATGTCGAATGGGTGTCGCTTTGTCGCCACGATTGTCACCGCTATTCTATATTTCAGCCACTCTCCGAGTTTGGTTAGTTGTTTTGATAATCGAAAGCCTTCTCTATTTTAGAAATTTCTATTTCGTTTCATCTTTTCCCTTTAACTTTTACTTCCCTTTCTTAATCTTTGAAAAGTGGCTCTTTTTCAAAGAGCAATTAATCCCCTTTATCTCTTGTTCTTCTATAATCTTCATGTACTTCTCGTTTTCTTCTGTTTATCTAAGCGCATAAGATAAGAGACAATTTGAAAAGCTTAGATATGGTACTAGAACATAACATTCAGCAAATAAATCACCTACCAACAAGAAAGGATAATATTTTAGACCTAGTGTTTGTGAATGAGGTGAACTATGTTAAAGAAATTATAGTATTTCAGACCATAATGTCATAGAATTAACAGTCCGTTCCAAAGCATATGAAAACAGAGATAAGCAAGAGAAGAAAAATGGGAAGGATATGGAAAATATAATTTCTATAGTAAAAATATAAATTGGTCAAAAATAAACGAAGAATTAAACAAAGACTGGGAAAACATATTCGTAAGTGATAATATACAGGTAAATACGGATATATTACATAAAATATTAGAGAAAATAGTGGAAAAATATATACCGAAGAAGAAAAGTAAACATCAGTCACGCATACCAAGAGACAGAAGGATCTTGTTCCAGAAAATCAGAAAGTGGAAAAAAGGTCTTGCAAAAGAAAAGAATGCAAGGAAAGTGATGGAGCTAAAAGTAAGATAGAAAATGCAGAAGAAAAGATTATACAGTCAAAAGATAAAGAAACTCAGGACGTTGAAGAAAGGACCCTACAAAATATCAAACAAAGCCCCTAAATTTTTTACTCATATGCAAAAAGATGAATAAAATAAGAGTAGAAATAGGCCCTCTAAGAATTGAAGAGCGATTAACAAATGAAAAAAAGGAAATATGTAACATATTAGCAGAAAGATATAACAGTGAATTCACACCTAGAATAGATAATGAAGATAATGATACAGAAATAAGAGATGAAAATAGTGAATATTTATCGGACATAGATATTACAGAAGCCGATATTGTGCAGGCTATTAATGAGATTAAAAAAGGATCAGCAGCAGGACCTGATGGTGTTCCTGACATTTTGTTAAAGAAAGTGTTTCATTCAATCGCAAAGCCGCTCGCAATATTATTAAGACAAAGTATAGATACAGGCAAGGTTTATGATAAGCATAAATTAGCATATATTACCCCAACTTTCAAAGGTGGATCAAGAATAGAGGCAAGTAATTGTAGGCCTGTGAGTCTGACATCTCATATTATGAAAGTTTATGAAAGGGTAATGAAAAAATATATAATGAAACATTTAATGAAAAATAGTTTGTTAAATATAGGACAACATGGTTTTGTACCCGGAAGAAGTACACAAACCCAACTGTTAGTCCACCATGAAAGCATATATATAAAAATATGATAAACAAAAAGATACAGATGTGGTTTACCTAAACTTTGCAAAAGCTTTTGACAAGGTAGACCATAATATATTAGCAAAAAAATTAGAAAACATAACATTGTGGATAAAGTAGGAAGATGGATAAAAGAATTTTTGCAAAACAGAAAACAGATAGTGATTGCTAACGATGAGAAATTGGATGAAGCTACGGTAATATCCGGTGTGCCACAAGGTACGGTGTTAGCTGCATTGCTGTTTGTGATTATGATTGCAGACATAGACAGTAATGTTAAGGACTCGGCAGTGAGAAGTTTCACTGATGACACAAGAATAAGTAGAGAGATTAATTGTGATGAAGATAAGAACTCGCTACAAAGAGACCTAAACAATAAATATAATTGGGCAGAGGTAAATAGGATGGTATTTACCTCTGATAAATTTGAATCAATAAACTATGGTGATAAAGAAGGAATGCTATATGCATATTAAGGACCTAATAATGACACAATCACAAATAAAGAAGCAGTTAAAGACCTTGGTGTGATGTTGAATAGGAATATGTTATGCAATGACCAAATAGTAATAATATTGGCAAAATGCAAAGCAAAAATGGGAATGTTGTTCCGGCACTTCAAAACAAGAAAAGCCAAACACATGATTATGCTTTATAAAACGTACATACGTAGTCCACTTGAATATTGCAATATAATATGGTACCCTCACTATCAAAAGGATATTGCACAAATAGAGAGTGTGCAAAGGTCCTTTACAGCTAGAATAGAAGAAGTTAAGGACCTTGACTACTGGGAAAGACTACAACTCTTAAATTTATATAGTCTTGAAAGGAGAAGAGAACGCTACATGATCATCCAGGTATGGAAACAGATAAAAGGAATTACTGAAAATATCATGGAGCTAAAAATATCAGAAAGAGCAAGCAGAGGTAGATTAATAGTGCCCAAAACTATACCCGGAAAACTAAGGAAAGCACACAGGACATTAATCCACCATGCACCAGCATCGACAATGCAGTGTATATTCAATGCGCTACCAGCTCATCTGAGAAACATATCAGGAGTGAGTGTAGATGTGTTTAAGAATAAGCTCGACAAATATCTAAGATGCATCCCAGACCATCCAAGATTGGAAGATGCAAAATATACCGGAAGATGCATTAGCAATTCTCTGGTAGACATCAGAGGTGCCTCACACTGAGGGACCTGGGGCAACCTGAACAAACTGTAAGGTCTGTAAGGTAAGGTAAGGTAAGGTCTCATCCTGTTTACGGCATGAATTTGGAATGAGAATACGGAAATGTTCTGTTCACTAATTTGGTTAAATATATATATATATATATATATATATATATATATATATATATATATATATATATATATATATATATATATATATATATATATATATATATATATATATGTGTGTGTGTGTGTGTGTGTGTGTGTGTGTGTATATATATATATATATATATATATATATATATATATATATATATATATATATATATATATATATATATATATATATATATATATATATATATATATATATATATATATATATATATATATATATATATATATATATATATATATATATATATATATATATATATATATATGCAGAACTAGGAACATGGGATGTGGGCAAGTATCTGTTCTTCCAGCTGTGTTCGGTGCACAAAGGAAGCATCAACATTTAGCTGTTCCAGTCTTTGTTTGTACAAATCATAAAAGTTATACCATTGTAAAATAACAGTACCCATCTGTAGTCAACTGCTTGTCTCTTATGTACATCTCAAACTCAGCAAAACCATGGGCACATGCCTCTTGTCTGTACTGCACGTAATCATCTCAATCTTCTGGGAATTTAGCCAGGCCCTTTCCCTGTTGTATACACCTGTCAGACAACATGGGTGATACATATGGTCCTGAGAAGCAATATCTCCAGCACTAAGCTTCGCCAGAAGTTTCTCATATAGTATGTTGGTGGCATATTGTTGCAGCTTTTCATGTAAAGGCAACATCATGGCCAATCGTAAATCTGTGATTGGTGCTGTTTGGTCATAAATAAAGCATATTCCTTCTTTCTCAGTCTTAGATTCTTCTGCATATTCTTTCTCTGCCTTCTGGCTAGTACATGTGAATTTTGCTGATGGGGCATCATCTTCTTCTTTTGTCTTACACAATGACTTCCTTTTCTCCTTTCTAGTTTTGTTGTTTTGAACTTCAGCATACATGATTCATGATATGTTGCTTTGTTATTTTCAAAGGTCTGCAGAATTCCATCACCTTCATCAAGCCTTTTGGGATGAAATGGTATAGGCATTACATTTAACTTACAGAATTCAGGAATGTTTGTAGCAAGGGTAACATAGCCAGCACCAGATGCATCAACTAGTCTTTCACGTGTGTCCTCTTGGCACAAGCAGCAAAGCTTCCAGTTAGTCGCACTAGCTCCCTTCAGGAAAGACGTTAACTTCCGAGATTGTCCTGCCATTGCTTTTTTGTTCTATAGGCCGAGGGTTTATCCTTTTACCACCTATATAACATATATGCACTTTCAGATATGGGATACAACTAGGCTGAAATATGTCATAATCCTACCCCTAGCCCGATCATTCATCCAATGCTATTTAATTCCCGTGTGATCTGTACACCATCTAGAAGACTAAAGCCCCATCTTCCTTGGCTCGGCTCTCCCGCGCTGTCACATCCTGTCAATTCAGGTGCAGCTGTTTAACTTTGAAGTGGGGCTAGCTAAACAGCATTTGGAAAACTGATAACAAACCTCTGCCATTAGAACTGAACTCCATGGTGAGTTTCACAGCTATAGTGTCAACTAGTGTGCCCTGGTAGTACTGTACACTGACACTACACTGTTACACTTTTACAATAAGCTTATTACCTATTTTTTTCTAAATGAGGGTGAAAATTAATTAACTGGGGATTAATTGATTTCTAATCTACAAAAAATGAACTGATCAGGCTGAAGTTACCCCAGATCCATGTATTACCCAACCTTTTGCCTCATAAATGAGTTTAAGTATAAATTTTTGGCATTTTTATATAGTGACAGCCATCCTGGATATTTCTATGCAGGAAATTATATATCTACATGCATAAAGGCTTGTTTTAATATTTCAATAGAAACTGAGAGTGACTTACGGATTTGAATGTGATTAATCAATCAAAATACCAATATTCAAATATCCACAGGACGCCACTTTGAAAACCTGTCATCTACCTTGGAGAACGGCTAAATTTTGTGTTGATAATGAGACAAGGGACAAGAACAACAGTTGAGCCAAGTTTCATGCTTGTATCACCATTTGGACTTTTCCTATGTTTTTTTTTTTTTTTTATTTACCCGCTCATTCTTTGAGTTGTCTTTGATAACTGCCACAGTTACTCCCAATTTTTTCATCAAAGATGCAACACCTTTCCCAGTGATTTTCCAGTTTGACCAAAATATGAATTGCAGCATAATATGCATCAAAATATAATTATCCATTTCCTTTTGAGAGTTCTATATAAATGTTTTCTTTCTTTGAATTATTTTTTATGAGTGCTGCAGTTACCAAAGTTTTTAGCAACTACAGTATCTTTGAAACTGTAATTATTTATATTTTTTAATTAACACCTTTGTGTTTGATTTTTGTTGTTAGGACTGTGAAAAATTCTGTTAGTCTTTCTCTAGAATCGACTTGTACAATACCAGGCTACTGGGTGCACAGTGACATGCCAAGGAGGTATGCGACTTCCCTTCAAACGTCTAAGGATTGTCATCAACCCCTTTTGACCTCAAGACCCAAAGGTTTCTCTTGATGGTCGAGTTGCAGAAAATTCTCATGCAATTTCCAGGAGGCTGAAATTGAAGCTGCATTTATAAGTTTGTGGACGAGGCGAGATTTCTTATGAACATATATTTTACATCTATTTTCTCTCTCTCTCTCTCTCTCTCTCTCTCTCTCTCTCTCTCTCTCTCTCTCTCTCTCTCTCTCTCTCTCTATATATATATATATATATATATATATATATATATATATATATATATATATATATATATATATATATATATATATAGTGCATTGTGCATATATATATATCACGAGGTATATATACTTTTGGATGTCAGTCGTACATTTTTATATAACGTCTGTAAGTTTGTAACTGAAATAGTTCTTATTTCTTTTCTGTTCTAACAAAGTATTTCTCCGGGCTTGCAGTGCCTTTGGCTTTGCTAAAGCTATTTACGAGACAAAAAAGATAAATGATTAACAATCTTCTGTCTGAAAAGTATTTTATCTCATATATATATATACTGTATATATATATATATATATATATATATGTATATGTATGTATATATATACTAACTCAACATAATATATGCAATATATATACAGTATGTATGTGGGATAAAAATGCTTTTTCAGGCTGAAAGGTGTCATTATCTTTTGTCTCGTAAACTAACTTTTAGCAAAGCCAAGGCACTGCAAGCACGGAAAATACTTTTATTAGAACGAAAGAAAATAAGAACTATTTGATTTCTTCCAGACTGACTGTGCGACTGACATCCCAGGAGCCATATAACCACCTCGTGATGCTATATATATATATGCTGGAAATGCACTATATATATATATATGTAATATGTATATGCTGTATGTATGTATGTATGCTGTATGTAAGAGAGAGAGAGAGAGAGAGAGAGAGAAGAAAATGGATGTAAAACATATGTTTGTAAAGTGCCTTATAGATCCTAAGCTACTCTAAATTACGTAGTATTCATCAAAGAAAACTTTAGTCTTAGTCAAGTTGATGACAATGCTGGAGCGTTGGTACCTCACTGACATGTCTGCACCATTGCTAAGGTCGATTCTGTGAGACAACAGAGCCCTGCAAACAACAAAATCAAACGCAGGTGTTGAGTAAAATATAAATAATTACAGTTTCAAACAAAAAACACTTTGAATATATTTACGACTCATAAATAATTCAAAAAAAGCTGTTCTCTCTCAAAAAATGGATAATTATGACACGATACATATTATGCTGCAATTCATATTTTTAAATCACTGGAAAAAATGACCCACATCTTTGTGAAAAAATTGAGGTAACCTGTGATTATCAGGTAACTCAGAAAGATATCATATCGACTTAAATTATGTGTAGATTGTGTTGGCCAAACTGGAATATGTATTAAAAAGAAGTGAGTAGCATTGCAAGAATATTCGAATATTGCAAATGAAAACAGTGTCGCTTTCCTTCTAGTCAGGGAAGCAGTCATCGTGACAACTGAATGTGTTCCAAGGGACATGCATGTTCCAATAATATCTTGTCACAGTAGTGCTTGTGACTAAATGAGATTTCAGGAAAGAACATTGTGGTCAAGGGTAAGAATATCAGCATTGTAAGATCCAATTATTTGCCCGTTAATTTTCCTGTGAATTAAAATGTGTGGAGTCGTCTGCTGCTTCTGACAAGGTGAGTCATGGCTGGGTATTTAATTCTGAAGTAGCAATGCAAGAAGTATTTTAATGGCGTTTGTTCTTGTACTGTGGCTTCTTCACTACTTTCACTTATATACTTCTCTTTTGCTGCTGTATAGCCTACTGTCACTCACTTTGAAGATGTGTCAATATACCAAAATAATCCTTACAATCTTTTTCCTCTTTTTCGAACCCTCCGAACTATATATATATATATATATATATATATATATATATATATATATATATATATATATATATATATATATATATATAGACTATAGATATATATACATACATATATATACATATATATATATATATATATATATATATATATATATATATATATATATATATATATATATATATATGCATAAGCATTTGCGACACAAACTACGCACATTTTCAGTTTGAAGGCCACCGCTCATTTTTCGTTCGCCCAATGGATATCTATAAACTGAACTGGCAGGATTGTAAAGGTTTTTTCACTAATGTGAGTTCCCGTATTCTCCTTGCGAAAACAGACCAATTTAGAATAACAACTCGGTTGGTTGGTTGGAGGTTGTGCGTTCGAAAGCACATTAAAAAATGACACACAAAACATCGATTCAATTTTGCCTCAGCAGCTTAATCATTAAAGATCCAATATCAACACCTAATTTTAGAAAGGCGAATACAAAATATGCAAGTGACGGCATCATTTTGCATTTCTTAATTCCTGGGGGAACATTTTTGGCAGGAGGCTTTTCTTAACCCATCAAATGGGTTTTGTATTAAATATATTTAGGAACGACGCGTGAATCACACGCCGATAATCCTTTCCTCATTTTGGTCAATTTCAATCAAACGATTTTATTTTGATTTGACTGAATAAATTTGAAGCTGTGTTCGCTAATTAAGCTCTCCCGGCTATTCAAATTCTTTGCTCAAATAATGAGCGGCTGTTATCCTCAGGAAACACCTGAAAATATCGAGGCTCATTTTAATTCGGTCTCGCTTAGAAATAGGAAAGTTTCGCGTTAACGAGCATGAAGGATTTATTTTTTCACTGATTCTAGCATGAAGTTTTCTCTGTACCAAGCATTTTTGTTTTGTTCGTTGTCGATTTCTGTCTTACTTAACAGGTCCTGTCCTTTAGTGCAAATGTTTTGGAATGCTCCAACAAAAGAATTTCATATTCAGCGATACTTTGCAGCAGAAAAAAGGAGTTTGAACTACTACAATATATGAGGTGAGATATATATAATTATAAATATAATTATAAATATAAATATCAATATATAATTATATATATATATATATATATATATATATATATATATATATATATATATATATATATATATATATATATAAGAACTATATGTGAGGATGGAATACTCATTAAAATTCTTCCCTAAATAATAAAGAAAGGAAAGCAGCGTTCGTATTTAAACTTCTGATTTTGCATCCAATTTTACATAATTTCATCAGACCCTGTGAATCTGGCAAAATGTAAATCTATTCACAGATAAGTTTATTCTCAAAGTCGACACGTTAAACATCTTCTAAATTCATGAAATTTACTGGGGAATCGCACAAAGTGTCGGTATTGTTAGAATTAAACCTCATGCCTCCATTTATTTTACCATTTATTTGAGATTTCTAATATACTAGAATTGCGTAATTTTTATATAATAATAATAATAATAATAATAATAATAATAATAATAATAATAATAATAATAATAATAATAATAATAATAAATACACGGGCAGTACCAGTAATCAGATACAGCGCAGGAGTAGTGGAGTGGACGAAGGCTGAACTCCGCAGCAAAGGAAGGAGGGAGAGGTCTACTAAGCATAGAGGACTGCGTCAACATCGAGAGCAGAGCACTGGGGCAATATCTGAAAACCAGTGAAGACGAGTGGCTAAGGAGTGCATGGGAAGAGGGACTGATAAAAGTAGAAGACCCAGAACATAGAAAACAAGAGAATGAAAAACACAACAGAGGAATGGCACAAAACCAATGCACGGACAGCACATGAGGCAGACTAAAGGGCAGCAACAGAAACAACCAATGGCTACAGAGGAGAACTCGAAGGAAACAGAAGGAATGCTAACAGCTGCACAAGATCAGTCCTAAGAACCAGCTATGTTCAAGAATTCAATAGATGGAAATAACATCTCATCCATATGCAGGAAGTGCAATATGAAAAACTAGACATAAACCACATAGCAAGTGAATGTCTAGCGCTTGCACAGAACCATTACAAAAAGAGGCATGATTCAGTAGCAAAAGCCCTCCACTGGAGCCTGTGCAAGAAACACCAGCTGAACTGCAGTAACAAATTAATTTACGAACGCCAACCTGAGGGAGTGATAGAAAACGACCAGGCTTAAAGATCTATCTGGAACTATGGTATGAGAACAGATAGGGTGATAGTGCCGATAGACCGGACGTGGCGTTGATTGACAAAATCAAAGAAGAAAATTAATCACTCATTGATGTGGCAATACCATGCAGGACACCAAGAATAGATGAAAAGAAGAGAAAAATTGATAGAGTATCAAGACCTGAAAGTCAGAAAATAAGAAGGATTGGTTGGCTTTCGTCATGTTTTCGGAAGTTGAGTTTGACTTGATTATTGCTTGTAAGTCTCTGCATATATATATTCTTTTCCTGATCGTGTCCTTCATCTCTTGGTGTTTATATCCTCTCCTTCTAGTATTCCCAGGTACTTGTATCCTGTCTCATCTATGTTTGATGCTATTCCCGTCTGGTAGCTTTATCCCTTCAGTCCTTGTTACTTTGCCTTTTTGTGTAGACCAAGGCGCATTTTCTATTCCAAACTCCATCCTGTGATCCCCAGATACAATCCTTACAATCTGGATTAGAGGTATCTATGTCCTTGATGCTCTTACCATACAGCTTGATGTTGTCCATGAACATCAGATGGTTAATTTTATTTACCTCCCTTTCTTGAGTTGGTACCAGCATCCATCTTCTGCATTACTTTTGTCATGGGGAATCATGGCTACTACGGAGAATAATTGGGGACAGTGGAGTCGCCTTGAAAGATCCCTCTCCTGATGTTAACTTTGCTAGACTTATCCAGGAGCTTGTAAGTACTGTATTCCAGTTGCCCATTGCATTTTTGAAGCTGATGGTGTTTTCCTCTGCGCATATGTTAGAGATAACTCTTGCCAGTCAGCCCAGCACCATGCTGAGGTTGGTTCTCCTTCTCTTACTATTCCATTCTTCATTACCATTTTGTCTGTCAGGAGCTGGTCTTTTATTCACTTCCTTCTGCAACCTTTCTGTTGGTGGGGGGATGGTATTTGTGTCCTCTAGGTAGTTAGCTGTAGCCTTTCACGGTATTTATTAGTAACATCCACATTATTGATGGGCAGGTGGTATTATTATTATTATTATTATTATTATTTTTATTATTATTATTATTATTATTATTATTGTGTGTGTATTATTATTATTATTGATATTTACAGAGTGACGCAAGTGACAAGACTTTAACATTGTTACACAGATTTTCCAAGACACCAACGTACGTAATAATAATAATAATAATAATAATAATAATAATAATAATAATAATAATAATAATATTTTTTATGGATTGCAATGCCTTAGGATATCTTGGGAAGTTAATTGCAACCTACTGCTACTACTGATACTAGTGATAATAATAATAATAATAATAATAATAATAATAATAATAATAATAATAATCATGTGTGTATTATTATTACTATTATTATTATTATTATTATTATTATTATTATTATTATTAAGACTCCCACTCATGTGATAACACTTGAGAAGTGAAGCAACAGATGTCTCTAAAATATTATTATTATTATTATTATTATTATTATTATTATTATTATTATTATTATTATTATTATTATTATTATTATTATTATTATTATTATTATCATGGGCATAAAGACTCACAAAGTGATAGAACTGAAGCTGTGTGCCGTATTCTTCAAGACACTTCATCAGAAATCCAGACTATTACTTAAGGTGGCCAAGTTGCAATGATAATGGGGTGGTGAGACCTTGAAGCCTCCTCTCATGACTCATAAACAGCGAGATGGTGCATCATTGACTCTTTGTAATTATTGTGATATAATATTTTCCTTTTCTCTCCTCAGTTTTCCTGTTGACTTCTCATTTTGAAACTGTTTTTGTTTCTTGATTTCCCCTTTATTTTTGGTAATTCTTAGAAATGTTTGTGGTGGTTCTACTTTTTCGTTTAACTGCTTTTATCCCTTTTCATTTCCTTTATTTGTCGTTCACTTCGTCATAATTATGTGAAGCCTTTCCATTTCTCAGAATTCTCTTCATGCGTGTTTCCTCTCGCAGTGTTCAAATGTCGCCCTTGTTTATCCATCCGCTCCTCCGTCCTCGAGACATAACCTCATCCACATTTTTTCTTCCTTTTTTTCCCTCCACTTCTTCTTTCTCTTTTTCTTCACCTTCTTCACCTTGTTTTATTAGCAGCGCCACATAATTATCTGACACATCTTCTCGCCACCATTTCTTTCCATTACTGCCTTATGCTAATACTGCAAGGCAGCGGCAAGCAAGCAAGCAAACACTGGCGTTCTCCGCATACCACTGTTTTCTCAACTTTCCTCCGCAACCTGACAACGCATCCAAATCATTTCTGAGTATTTGAGACAATGAGG
This sequence comes from Macrobrachium rosenbergii, assembly GCF_040412425.1. Taxonomy (NCBI): domain Eukaryota; kingdom Metazoa; phylum Arthropoda; class Malacostraca; order Decapoda; family Palaemonidae; genus Macrobrachium; species Macrobrachium rosenbergii. The sequence goes on from NC_089793.1 coordinate 57,103,399, forward strand.
ACTATTGACGCAAGACTCGCGGACTCGCCTCGGCGGGATTGTTCATTTGCATTAGGGCGTCATTCATGTGATCATGAGGGTCTCGAAACCACACAGAAACCGACTGACAATTATTAGCAATGTTGCAAAATGGTTGCCTAATAATCAACTGTGATAGGTGTGCTTATATTTTTTATTAATGGGGATTTATTGGTTGAAGTGCCAAGTCGTGTGATGAAATAGACAATATCTAAATCCATGACGACGTTATAGAGTGGAGTGCACACATACATATGCATTATTTGTATATATATTGTCAAAAAATAGCTTAAAATAAACATAAAACACCCTCCTTTTTATTTCTTGGCTGATAGATAGGCACCTGTCTGTTTTGACCTGTGTCAGGGTAGTTTTGGGACAATGAGGCTGGGAAGGTTGAAAACCGGACATTCCATATGGTATTAAGGCACACTCAGAAGATAAGCTTTGCCTAGGGCGGTAACTGGCTTGGCACTTTTTCTTGGTACAGGACAAGAGGCCTGGGTCAGGCCATCGCCCCCCTTACACACGAGCAGAAGTAATAACAGGGCACAACACCCTACGATCGGCCTCACACACAGCTCAGACCTGACTGAAGGAGGTCACAAGTTAAGACGTCTCTCCCACCCCGCCTTCGCTGCCATGTGGACTTGCTTGCTTTTAGTAACCCAACCACGTGGCCGGTATCCTTTAAAACGGTGAAGTGCAGCCTAAAGCGAGCTGAACGCGCCAATACTGCAGCCTATAATATCATCTCAAGGGTGCCCCTCCATCACTCCACCAATCTACGACCAACGAGCATGCCTTTGGTGAGCGGCCTTTGTCTCCAAACCGCATGGACCCTTTGCTGACGCCTTTGGGAAGGACGGGAACGAAGCCCCAGTGTCAACATCAGTGCTGGACACTCCTGTAGGACGGTAAAGTGCCCTGAAAGATTTGCTTAGTCACATTACTTTCGCCCTTCTGCATTCATTAGACTTTTGGGTCAGTGTCTTTGCTTTCCCCTGAATTTCTTGGTTCAATCCCGGCCCACTTGTTCACTGTCCCTTACTCAAGGCACTAGTCAAGCCTCAAGGTTGACCTTTGGCACCTTCCATGCACCCTTGAGCAGAAAGCATTATCCAATTCTGGCGTCAGACCGTAACCTGTGTTCCATTATTGGACGATAGTAGCGTAACACTCCTTGGCTCTGTTCGCGGCAGCAACTAGCTGTCCCTCCCCCACCAGCAGCGGATTCTCACTTGCAGCAGTATACCTATTTTTTGTACCCGTGGTTCGCGCATCTTCCCACTTTGAAGAGCCTAAGCTCCTGTATAACTTCTTTTGTTTTCAGTTTTATATGCTCCTGGTCATCTTACAAGGTCACTGTAGAGTAAAGTAATGAAATTTGAGACTTAAAATCTACCTGCACCAGGAAACATATAATACAGTATATATATTTATGTATATATATATATATATATATATATATATATATATATATATATATATATATATATAATATATATCTATATATATATATATATATATATATATATATATATATATATATATCTATATATATATATATATATCTGCTATATATATATATATATATATATATATATATATATATATATTTATATATATATAAATGCTTAAAAAATCACAGTAGATGCACACGACTTCAGTGTACAAACGAATCCACCAGGAAAATCTGTCTGATATGTACCCAGATGATGCATTAATAAACAACTGACAGCGCTTTGGTACTGAACTTCTGCCTAATATATATATATATATATATATATATATATATATATATATATATATATATATATATATATATATATATATATATATGTATATATAATATATATACACATATGTACAGTATATGTATACATATATATATATATATATATATATATATATATATATATATATATATATATATATATATATATATGTATTATATGTATATATATATATATATATATATATATATATATATATATATATATATATATAATCTTTTGTTGTCTGTCCCTGTACTTCTGAACAGTTTAAGTCCTAATCTCCTTTGTAAAACTTCTTAAATATTTAACCCTGTTTGGCAGTTCTACTAATTCTTCAATTGTGTTGGATTTCGTTTTATATTTTCTTTTATAATCATCTGTATTTACATGAGCTTTCTTTGTAAACTTACTTTTATATTTCTTCAGTCTACTAGAAGTAAAGGACAGAAGAAAGAGTCGAAAGGCCTTGCAACACTCAGTGTTTCCCCCCTCCTTCATTGTTTATCTTTATTTATATATTCATCGTTACATATCTTCATAATTAAGTTATATATATATATATATATATATATATATATATATATATATATATATATATATATATATATATATATATATATATATATATATATATATATATATATGTATATATATATATATATATATATATATATATATATGTTTGTGTATAGCTATCTATAACTCTATATATACATATATATGTATATATATATATATATATATAGATATATATATATATATATATATATATATATATATACATATATATATATATATATATATATATATATATATATATATATATATATAAATAACGAATGGGGATTATAAAAGAAAATATGTACCAATCCAACACAATTGAAGAATTAGTAAGGCTTTGTAAAACGGAATTAAATATTTAAGAGGTTTTACAAGGATTAGAATCAACCATTCAAAAAGCAGAGACAGGATAATTAAGATTATATATATATATATATATATATATATATATATATATATATATATATACATATATATTCATAATATACATATATAAATAAATATATATATATATATATATATATATATATATATATATATATATATATATATATATATATATGTGTGTGTGTGTGTGTGTGTGTATATCACAATTGAATTCCCGAAATACTTGATGCGAACCAAATAAGTGCAAGCACTCTTGGCTATTTCCCATTTTAGGGGAAAAACCCGTGTTTCCTAAAAGGAATGATAGAATTCGTTGTTGTGCGCCATTTTATCCTCTACTTCTATTCTTTCCTTACATTGAAGCCGGATATTCTTGGAGCACACGCAGCAGTAACAACGGACAGCAGCAGCAGCAGCAGCAGCAGCAGCAACAGCAGACTCCATCGCAAAGGCTTCACAGATATTTTTTATCTTAATAAATCACTGACATTTTTATCTATTTAATCATTAATTTGTTACTTCATCTTTTTCTTTTTTAATAAGTGCTCTCTTCTTCTCTCTGTGTTTCCCTTGACCTTCTGTTACTTCTTTCTGATGGACACCTTCAGGTTCTTTCTTCGGGAGCTTCTTGAACTGCAAGTCAGTGGTCCTTGTGGGGGGCTTCTTGTTCCTTATGGAAAGGGCTCTTCTTCTTCTTCTTCTTCTTCACCTTCCGAATAATAATAACATTAAACATGACTCTCCACCATTTCCTTTCCTAGCAATTGCTTCAGCGCCATTTTCAGAGCTGAATGACCTCCTCATAGGCCCCAGCTCTTGGCATTTGCCTTAAGTCTTGTATTCCAGTCCAGACATTCGTTTTCTTAGAGAAGAAAAATTGTTTGGAATTCACATTAAATTTCCTCATTGAGGTGTTGCTACAGCCTTCCATTCACTTACCACTGCTCCTCCGTTCACGTTCTCTTTCTCCCATCTTACTTTCCTCAACCCTCTCCCTGACATTTATTTCGTAGCACAACGGCGAGTTCTCCTCCGGTTCTATCATGCCTTTCAAACCTTTCTACTGTCAGTTTCTCTTTCAGCTTATTGTCATATAGGTCCCAGCCTTGGCCTTTGGCCAAATTCTACATTCTGTTTATTCTAAGCCCAATTTTGACCATGGGTAGACAGCCTATGGACTCTCTGGCCCCGGAGTGCCGATCGGAAAGGCAAAATACTTCACGACAATCAACCTTTGCCTCGTCATTAGGCTTTGATTGTCTTCAGTGTTTATTATGGCTATATAATCTTTGACAAAAGATTATATAGCTTTCTTTAGCTTCAGTCTGTTCGTCTGGGTAATGGACGCCTTCAGTCTCTCTCCGTCTGCTTACTCAAATAATAATCATTCCTATGCCTTCTACTCCACAAAGGAAAAGAAAAGCCCATTTTTGGAGGGGAGTTAAAAGTATTGATTGTAGATTATTATCTTCATTGACATTCCGTTGAAGGAAGAGAACCGCTGATATTGAGAGAAAGAGAGAGAGAGAGAGCGAGAGAGAGAGAGAGAGAGAGAATGTTATGTTGTAGACGCACAGACATGACCTCACAAGCAATACATGTGTCTCTCTCTCAATCTTTTTCTCTTTCTCCCTCTCTTTCTCATATGCAACACACACACACACACACACACACACACACACACACACACACACACACACACACACACACACACACATATATATATATATATATATATATATATATATATATATATATATATATATATATATATATATATATGTGTGTGTGTGTGTGTCTTAATAATAATGTAATATATATATGCTATGTTATATATACACACATATAAAGTACGTGTGTGTGCGTGTTTATAGTGAATCAGAGTTATGGAGACACGTGTATTAGGTGCGTGGGCGTCCGAGACAGAGCGAGCGTCATGTTTGTGCTGCAGATGTCCTGTTATTGATTTCTGTCTCTCTTCAGCAATTAAATTGAACTTTGGTGTGCGTTGACCCAATGAACATTATAGAGATAATAATCAGTGTTTCCACACTTGTAGCTGTGACTTCAATATACCTGAATTCCAACTTGCACAGGTGTCCAGCTAATGAAGGGCGCCAAGCTCACCCACACACAACTAGCCACTAATAATTACGAAAACGAGCACGAAGCTCCCACGCTCATTTCGAGTTCACACAGTTCGACCGCATTAGCCTCATTACTTAATCATAGGCTTTATTTTTAAACTAGAAGATTCACATTACTGATAAGAGATTTGCCTGTTGATGTTTGCAGATGGCGTTTGTAGACTTTTCAGCCTTTCATGTGCAGAAGTAGCCAATATAAGTCAAAAGATTACCCTCCATGGCGTGATGTCTGGGAGTCGCTTTTGGAATCAGCTTAGAGCCAAAGCTTTGTCTGATTCATTATTATTATTATTATTGTGTGTGTGTATTATTATTATTATTATTGTTGTTGTTCAGAAAATGAAGAACCCTATTTCATATGGAATGAGCCCACCAAAGGGACCACCGACTTTAGGTGGGCTTCAAAGAGTATTAGAAACGTCCATTAGGAAGAAGCAGAAGAAGTAAAGGAAAATACCAGAAAGAAGAAGAGATCCACTCATATTAAAGAAAAAGGAGAACAAATAGGTAATAAATTAGATAAAATGATGATACAAATGCGAGGGAATAGTATTAAGGTATTAATGCTGCATCTTTGCTTGAACTTTTGAAACTGTTGTTCAAGTTGCGACACATTATTATTATTATTGTATTATTATTATTATTGGACATTATTATTATTATTATTTATTATTATTATTATTATAAATTTTTTTTTTGAAACTTAAACCATTTTAAATTCAATCCCAGGTCTTTCTTTCTTCAAAATGAATTCATTGCCATTGTGAATTCACTGTCACAGACAGTAATATTTGAAACATTATTATATGATCATAATATATAACAAAGATGAATACAGAGAGAGAGAGAGAGAGAGAGATTGCTACTTCAATCAGAACTTAGAGCATATATATATATATATATATATATATATATATATATATATATATATATATATATATATATATATATATATATAGATATATATATATATATATATATTATTTGCAGGCTCTTACTTCCGAAAGTTTTGACAAGATGGACTAACTTTATACATGAAATTTCACGCAGTTTAATTAAATATCAATATTGACTGGAATTATCATCAAATATCAGTTTTCCATTATAAATTACAATGTTACATTTTGATTTCGAGTTCGTGAAAAATTACGAGGTGATAATGATTTTCGGGATTAATTGGACCTTTTGCAAGGAATCGAACGCAGGTGACAGACAGACAGCCACTGAGTGATCTCATACGCGGGGGATTTTCAAGCCGTCCATCTTGCTTTAATTCTCGATGTTCGTGCTTCAATAAATTGTCGCACAGTCGATTTCATATATTGAGACATATATTATTATAATCGTTATCATTCAATGCTCTTTCTTCTCAAGTATACTTATAAAGCCCATCAGTGAAGAAGATAATAAGTATTAAAGAAGAAAATATGAATAGCTGGGTAAGAGGAGTTTGCACAGTCACATTTGGAGAGCTTTCATGCAATTCTCGCCATTATTATATTATATATACTGTACAATGATGCTGCTTTCTTTTTAATATATGCCATTGCATATATATACATTAATATATGCGTTTACGGCGTTTGTCGGTCGGATTAATGAAACTTCCTGAAGAAGCTGCTGAGAGTCCCAGTTGATGTCACTTCTCCAATTTCGCTTTTGGCGCCATTTTGTTTCTACTGTTCTTTCTCAAGGTTTTTGTTTCAGCGTCACCTAATCATTTACGAGATGATGATGAACAAACACACAGGTAACAACAACAACAACAAGATACAACCAAAGCGTTGTAGAATTAAACGCTTATTACGGGACAAACATTAAAGCAGCCTTATTGTGTGGGGACGGGAGGGGGAGTGGGGGAGAATAGCTCGGTGTAAAAAGCGACGGGAAATAAAGACGAGAGCGAAGAGTAGCTGTGTCATAAAGGCGTAACCCAATAGACTCTGAAAAGCAGAAAACAGCCTTATTGGCTTACACATTAAGGGCGAGAATACTATGAATCCGGTTTGGCGTATTCGTTTTATGACGACTTCAGAACCTCGCCGAAGGAAGTTGAACCAACTCCGCCAGTGACTTTCTTCTTTATCCTCTTAATATCCGGTTGATTTCTTGTGATAGACTATAAGTACACTTCAGAAGAAAGAGCATTGAACGATGACTGCAATTGCAGATACAAAAGTATATTGAATTAACTTTGCAACGATTTATCAACAATCTAAAGACATCGGGAAGTCCCGCCTCTCCCACCACTGCACTGCCAGGCTTAATTAAGATCAAAATGGAACCGTAATAAGTGCATTCAGTAACCTTAATTTCGAAGTGACCTAGGCCTCATATTGATTATCATTTCTTTTCAGATTTTGAATACTCTTTATTCTATTCGGCTTCGGCGTCGTTTTCAATATGTTTATTATAAACCATATTTTTAATGACGACAGATACGGGCAATGAGTCTAATGTTCACATTGCTATGACTCCAGTATTTGTTCCAAAAATTTATTTGCAGTTTATAAAACGTATCTCATGGTTAAACAGGTTTGCCATAGGTTAATCATTAAAACTCTCTCTCTCTCTCTCTCTCTCTCTCTCTCTCTCTCTCTCTCTCTCTCTCTCTCTCTCTCTCTCTCTCTCTCTCTCCAAATCCAGGTTTTCGCTTGAGTGAATGACGATGTAGTATTTCGTTGTTTTATTTCGTTTGTCTTATATTCTACACAGAGAGAGAGAGAGAGAGAAGAAGAAAGAAAGAAGAAAGAAAGAAAGAAGACCCAGGTGTCAGCTGTTGATTTTTGTAGTGGCAAGCAAAGCATGGTAGCGTTGCCAGACATGCGAAATCCTTGGCAATTCGCTCCCTCCAAAAAGCAGTCTAAAATGGGGATTAGATCACGTGACCTTACCTTACACCTTACACAAAGTCATGCTTGACCTTTGCGACCCACTGAATGTATGACGACCATATACACTTTCAAGTTAATCAATTTTCTATCAATTCTTTCATTACCGAAAGTTCCCGTTTCATAATAGGCCTGAGTTTCCAAACCAGGTGTGGGTGGAGGTCTGGGTCTCCCTTGATGAATTCCCTCTGGGGAACCCTTCTTCTCACACCGTTTAACAGTAGAATGCTCTCTCTCTCTCTCTCTCTCTCTCTCTCTCTCTCTCTCTCTCTCTCTCTCTCTCTCTGTCTTGGTAATTTATTCGTTTGGAAATATTTTTAGTACGTAGGTTGAAGGCATTGTGATATGGTGAAGAATGCGTTCACGTTCTACATCCATAGAGCCTAGTTCAGTGTTTCAGTATTTCATACTTGCACAGAGTGTTTAATGGAAACGATGAACAAGAGTATTTATCTATTTATTATGAAGTCTTTTTCCAAATAATAATAATAATAATAATAATAATATGCCAAGTTTTCAGGATACAGGCTCGTCAGTGTGCTGCACCCTAGACCTACTAGGTCTTGCATTACAATGACTGGAGGAGGAGGAGGAGGAGGAGGAGGAGGAGGGAGGAAAAGGAGGGAGGAAGAGGAGGGAGGTACTACCTCAACCCTCTCTTCCTCCTCCCGTGTGGACAACCTCCACCTTCCTGAGAGGAGCTCCCCCACCCTCCACTCCCGAAACAATTGACAGCTGGAGGAGGGAAATAACCCGGAATGGTTTTGGTTTTCGATTATTTTAAATAAATAAAGAGTTTGAGCTTCATTTATTTGTTTGTTTGTTTCCGTCAATGAGACAGGCGTATTGTATGTATATGAATACCGAGACCGTTTAGCGCATGATATGGCAATTTAAATGGCTTCTTAAGGGCCAGTGTGTGCGTGTACAGTGTGTGTGTGAGTGTTTTGTCACTTTCTTCCACAACACCTACAGTAGGTACTCAGCCTATAAGTTTGTTATTCCGGGTGCTTCGCCAGATGGCTGACGTATGATAGTATCAATAGAACAATATGGTCTGTAATTTCAGTAAAACAATGGGATGGAAACTTGACTATAATTTATTTTCTAAAAATTTGTCTGACTTTTATCGTATGTTAAAAATATCCTTTAAAATGTAGAATTTTTTAGTGCTAACATCGATACCATCTTACTAATCAATGAATTTGCAGTCTTGATAATATTATTTCATATATATATATATATATATATATATATATATATATATATATATATATATATATATATATACTCTCTATATATATATATACTAAGTCTAAGTATTTTACATGTATTAAATTAACTGTAATTACGTCACTTTTTGTCGAAATTAAATATAAAAAACCCGAAAAATAATATAAATAACTGGTTATATTTGTTGTTATTGATTACTTGACAAATAACGGTTCGTAGAATCAGGAAATAATAAAAACATTTAAGTTGGAATAAATTAAAATCATAGGTAACAATGATGAAGATAATAATAATTTAATTTTTCAGAATTTACTTATGGATGTTTGAACATTTTTCTCCAATAATTTTAATATAAATGAGCAGTGAAGTAAAAAAATAAGAGAAACAGAATAAGTTAAAATCTAAATTGTTAAAAGTGAATTAATAAATCAAATATTAAATATGAAGAAATTCATAATAAAACAATTATAATACTGAATGAAATGAAACGGAAATAAAACTGAATTCTAATGAAAATAATAATATAAAAAATTAGTAAAATGAATGATAATAATAATGAATTATAGCTCAAGTCATTTCCGTCATATATGCTTTGGGTTCTGAAGAACAAATTATGAATCAAGCAAAGGTTTTCTTTCACCCTTGGAAATTACTTTCCATTCACACAGTGTTGATTAAAGGAAGTTTAGGAACGCTAATGTGATGCGTTTGTTGGCGACATGTTCTCCTCATCACAGCTGAAGAGTTAAATCGCAAAATAAGAAAGTTCAGATGATTATCCGGTGACTATATCGAAAGGGGGTTTGGGGTTGGGGGTTATGAGGACTGTCTGTCAGGAAACGAATCAGACCGAGGCCACCGGGAGTACACTATTTCCCCCGGGCATTTAATTAAATCCCTTCTACTTTTCGTATGTAGGCTGACCTGGCTGAGAGTTCAGTACTATCATTCAGTAGTCCTTCTGGGTCACTGACCGAGTGAGGTCACGCTGCCTGGAGTCAAATTCTAAAGTGAAATTTAGGACAATACATTTAGGTGCTGGTGCATTTTAAGTGGTGAGTTTATGTGTGACGAACAATTATTGAATTTGAAAAATAAGATTTAAAGAAGAAAAAGACTAATAGAATTATTGTGTACAATACCACACGTGCCTGCTCCTGGAAGAAGATGCCTTACAAGTGCTGCCTACCTAAATGCAAGGGAAATCACGACAACGGACTAAAAGTTCATATTTTCAGGTTTCCTGAAAATGAGGAAGTGAAAGAGAAATGCCTAAGAAACATCAAGAGAGAAAATTTTCGTCCTACGGAGAATCATCGGGTATGCTGATAATTTGTTAAGCATCTCTCTCTCCCTCTCTCTCTCTCTCTCTCTCTCTCTCTCTCTCTCTTCCTGTCCGTGTATCTGTCTATTTCATATATATATATATATATATATATATATATATATATATATATATATATATATATATATATATATATATATATCTTCTTCTTCTTCTTTTAACGTGCTTTTTATTCCCATTTTGTATGGGGTAAGCACGATGCCCAGCCTTCTTTGAAGGACTTTTGATTTGGCTTTGGGGTAGACCTGTGGTGCTCGATCGGCTGCCTGCCTGACATCCTTAGACCCCGGTACGTATGGTTCATGTATCATACCAGACCCAACGCCCTTTCTTCCCAGCAGCGAAGTTATTGCGCGCGGGTATGGCGAGAAGTTCGGGAACGTGTGAATCTTTATTTATGTTTTAGAAGGTGTTGTAGTGGCTTTGTTTTGTGTGTGTATTTAGTCTGGATCCATTTGCTTTTAACTTAAACCTATCCGTTGATTACATATATAATCCCGGGATGTCTACACGGATAGCAAAGTGTCTGCCTCTCTGATCAGTCGGCTGCGGGTTTGAACTCGCGCCACAGACCTCTACGAAGTCCGAAGCTGCTGCTGTAACCGACTGAGCCATCGAGGCTCTATATATATATATATATATATATATATATATATATATATATATATATATATATATATATATATATATATATATATATATATATATATATATATATATATATATATATATATGTATATATATATATATATATATATATACCATATATGTATATATATATATATATATATATATATATATATATATATATATATATATATATATATATATATATATATATATATAATAACTGTATATATATATATATATATATATATATATATATATATAAGTTAATTATATATATTTATATATATATATGTGTGTGTGTATATGTTTATATGTATGTGTATATATATATATATATATATATATATATATATATATATATATATATATATATATATATATATATATATATATATATATATATATGTGCATATATGTATGTATATGTCATTGATATCACTTGTCAGATGATATTCATTTTATTAGCAATATGTACTTGAATCGCAAAAATATGTAGCTATACAAATACAATTAATTGCAGTGTATGGGTAATAGGCTAGCTTAAAACTTTATTTCAATTTTTTTTTTGAATGATGGTAAACTGATACAACCGTTATAATTTCGGTATTATTTTTTACATTTTTTGGAATATATGACGGTTTCCCTCGGTATAATAGATGGTCTTAGAAATGAAAATTTATTTTCTTCCATGAAATAGTTGACACGTTTCCTGAGTGTCTCATATCATTGCACTTGCAGGTTTGTGAACAACATTTTCACCTGATGATGACATTGTGAGTGAGAGCAACTTCTGTGTGGGTAGAAAATCTGGAAGAAATAACTGCAAAATTAAAGCATCCATATATAAAAGAAAATGGTGTTCCCACAGTGTTTCCAAGCTATCCTCAATATTTGAACCTAAGTGAACATCGAAGAGAGTCACCCGATTCTAAAAGAGAAAGTATTAATAGAAGAAACCGCAATCAAAGTAGCAATTGAAAGTAGTATATCGGATGCTAAGTAAGGAATACGAAACGCAAATTGGATTTAGGGATGTGCAAGAACTTTCGAGGAAACTTAAGCTGGATAAGAAGTACTGGGACATAATTCACCAAGAACCTTATTTATCTCTTGATTAGTCACACATCGCTTTCACCTTCTCCTAATATGATGATGTCTTCCTGTACTGAGAGATAGATAGATACATCCTGATAGATCTGTGCAGGCGTCTATCGATAATGAATGTGCCCGTACGTGAGTTGCACAACTGTATTATATCATTCCTTCTCATGTGCCAGATAGATACAAATACCATCAAAGTCATGTCACAAGAAATGAGAAAGGATGACAGACAAAGTAGCTCTTCCATAAACCCAGTTGCTATTATTCCAATTAATTTTAACTTTCTAATCACTATAATAGACCAACCATTCAAGCATTCAATGACTTTGAAATTTATCTTTGACAACTAAACTTGATGACTCAAAAAGAGCATTCAGTATTCCACAGATCTTTGGTTTCTTCATCTTTGCTATACAATATTTCACCTCTTGAGGTTACAGATTCTTTAGGGATAGAAGATGGTTCATTTTGTTTAGTATGTCAGCTTGATTAGGTGGCTTTTTATATCCAAGCAACTTAGTCCAGAAATAGAGCAGTATATATGATGATCATTTTCTTTCGTATAATATATGATGATTATTATCACTTTTGTACGTGATTCATTTATCACACATTACCACAGGTGAAAAATAAGAAACAGGTGTAGGTCCTGACCGGTTTTGACTTTATTTCAAGCCATTGACGAAGGACTGATACAGAGTGTGAGAAGTCACAAATATATATACTACAAGAAAGACTATGTATCAAAACCAGAAAGAACCTTACAACACAAAAAATTTGCTTGTTTTGCCTTATAATAATAATAATATGAAAGATATCCCTCATCTTCTTAAGAATTTTGGTGTTAATGTCGCATTTAAGAACAATACAACAATGAAAAATGTAAATTATAAAGAACTCCCAGACAATACTAAAGGGTGTGTATATAAAATTCCGTGTAAGTCTTGTGACAACTTTTATATTAGCCAAACCGGGAAAGCACTGGAAAAAGAATTGAACAGCATAAGAAATGTGTGAGATATGCACAAGGGAGCAGTGGTATATTTGTACATGTTAGTGAGAACAATCGTGCTATCAACTGGGAAGGGGCAAAAGATTGTATATTCTAATAATGCACTGGAAAGGAACATCATTGAATCTAGCTTTATAAAAGAAAGTTACAACCATAATATGAATATCAGTCAAGGGATGTATAAACTTGATCCTTTAATATCAAAAGAAATTTGTAAATTGTTTAAACTTTAAGGTAGGCAGTAGAGATGTATGAAAATAGGATTATCATATTTGTAAACACAGTACGAGGGTAGTAATGTTAATGAGTTTCCAAACTCCGCCTCCATGACACCTGCCAGGTGTGGATCTGAGGTGGGGTATGGTCTGTTTATCAGCAACGTCCCCTGAGAGTCTATTGTGATTTTTAGCCAAATGAGTTTTAAAGGCCACTCCTACCTCGACACCGACCTGAGTGGGGATATGGAGTCTCTAACGGTTGTGTATGTTCGTCAGTACTGTTCTTGTAGTATATATATTTGTGACTTCTCACACTCTGTATCAGTCCTTCGTCAATGGCTTGGAAATAAAGTCGAAACCGGTCAGGACCTACACCCCGTTTCTTATTTTTCACCTGTGGTAATGTGTGATATATATATATATATATATATATATATATATATATATATATATATATATATATATATATATATATATATATATATATATATATATATATATATATATATATATATATATATATATATATATATATATATATATATATATATATATATATATATATATATATATATTTATATTTATATATATATATATATATATATATATATATATATATATATATATATATATATATATATATATATATATATATATATATATATATATATATATATATATATATATATATATATATATATATATATATATATATATATATATATATATATATATATATATATATATATATATATATATAATGTATATGCCTGTGCGTTTATGTATATATGCATATGAGCTATAATTGTCCTATTTGTAACAGTGATTCTTTTAATTTACCCCATTATTTTATCCAAAGGTGTATTATTTGAAGGCAAAAAGGGGTTACAGTATATTATGGTGAAATTAAATTCACCTTAGATTTTTTAACCTCCTCTTTATTACTTGTGGTTTACAGTAACGGCAATAAAAAAATAGTGCTTGAAAGTTCAACTTTCTTGAAACCCATTTCAGAGGTAAATGTCACCAAGAGAAAATAGGGTATAGTTATAAAAACCTTTATATATACATTTTTAAAGAAATCGTTAATTTATTTAGCTGCGGTAATCGCTTAAGAATTCCGTCTGAAACACAGTTATAGTTATTTCTCTGGAAAAGGTTTTGCCACCCTACATGGGAATAATAGATAAAAATAAATGGGACAAAAAGAACGATGAAGAATCTACAACCTCATATTCACGCTCATAACTGGTAATGTAAGTCATACGTGAGAGGCATTTTTGCTAATGCCTCTTCAAGTTGAATTTCAATCGAAAATACTAAACATTCATTTCACTGACTTTGTAATCCTTCTTTATAGTAAAAAAACATAAATAAAACTACCTCTCTTAAAAGTTTAATTGTTCAAGCTGTTAAATAACTTATGACAGAGTCAAACTGAAGGCAAATATTAGCAGCCTTGAAGTCTTAAAGGTATTCAAAATGTGGTGCAACCAAAGTCTTAAACACCCAAGGAAAAAGGAATCAGTATAAAGACATTTGCTTTTCTGATGAGAAATAACAACAGCTCCTTTGGGTTCTTCATTTTGATTTATACTTTCGCAGGGTTAGGTAGTATTATAACCAGCGAAATGTACATTTTCGAAATGCAGTCAATATACGTTCCTATGCATTCTGAAATTGTGGACCGCAAGGGCTCCTTTTGTGGCGAAATCAATCAGGAAATTCAAACACTGGTAAACGGGAATTGGCTCTCTAAAGATGCAATCAATCAGCGAAATAGGAATTCGTGGATCAATACCGACCCAACTTGGATAACTGAAATAAAAAGAGATGAATTACTCTATAAAATAAAACACAAATAAATGACAACCGAAACTCCAGTCACAACAATTCTTGGAATTAAAGTGGTCGGAATCACGTGTAAAAGCGAGGAAGGTAAAGTAAAAAAAATGTAAAAAAAAAAAAAAAAAAAAGGGCGAGCCTGTTGGAAGATGTGAATTTACCAAGATATTTTTTTGTAACATTGTCCCAACGAATATCTTGGTACAAAAAATGTTTGACGAAACATGTGAAGGTGCAGATGAAAAAATATGGAAGTCAGAACTAGAGAAAAGTTAAAGCTTGGTTGGGAGAGAATTGAAAAAATTCAATATAATGTACTAACAAAGAACCAAGGGGGCCTGAGTTTATAAACAAAAAAAAAAGTTATTTCAAACTCACCTTATATTTTCCTGGATTTATAATTAACTGACTACGGTCGTCATTGAAAATTAGACTTATTTTACGATTAAAGGGGTTTATTTACAGAGATTGGTCAAGTATGCAAGAAGACAAAACAGAATGTAAATTGTAACCAATGGGCAGGCACATAAATTATATACAGTAGAGCTAATAATGCAGAACTTGGCAAATAAGCAATGTAAATATGGAGGGGCCAAGGTACAATCATCCCCATTATAAAAATAACTCAGTTAGGTCAAAATTCTTCAAAAGGGATGAACTCCAGGGTAATGGAATCAATTCATTTAAATAATTTCTGTGGGGCCAGCAACGTAGTCTTGCAATCAGGCTGCGACCAGGAATGGTTGCGAAATTTGGATGGCAGTCAGGAATTAGCGGACAAAGATTAGCAACTGAGCAGATGATTTCCCTTCAAGAGGTTAGGAGTTAACTTACCATGAAAAGAGAAATGGAATCTCCTATAAAGTACTACACAAATGCGTTCTTAATTTCTAAACATTAAGTAGCCCAGATGATAAATATAAGAAATCACGTAATCACAATCTTGGAAATTGTAATTAGTTGGGCTCTGAAACAATGAACACGTGTTGCCGCCGCACAAGAGGAAGCTTCAAACACTCAAACACTTGTATCACTTAGACTAATTTGGCCTTTATTTTTGCACTGGGAAGGGATAATTGGATATTTATCACTGAATCGTTTTACTTGATTTCAAAGGCAAGTTATGGGGCGAGTTACGGGATGCCGAAGCAGGACGACAACAAAGAAATGCTTTTGTGGAGAAAGGAATTGAAGTTTAAAGGGATGGAAAAAATCAAAGGGGGATTTCAGGAGGAGAGGAAAGGACTGGCTTACTGACTACTTGCGATTCACGAACCTGTTCGACAGTTATGGTGCCAAACACGATCGACTCGGCCATTCATCGACGTAGCGTTCACCCAGCTTTAAGATGGAAGGGACGCAGACTTGCGTGCTGGACGGGATACCGGAGGTGTCTGACTGCATCTCTGAGATGGAGCTTGGCGTGGGCCGTGTTTGTCAAAATTTAGTCTTATCAGACCTGCAAAAAGTCATACAGCCAGCAAAAAAGCGAAGGGAAAGGATCCTTAAAGATTAAGTACTTAGAGTTAGGTCACCATGTCAAAGCCTAACCCCACTATCCCTTTGGCTCCCAATACCTAACTACTCACATCACGTGATGGGGTGAAAGGGTGTTAACCCCCAGATCAGGTGAGTGAGGAAGGTGATTCCTACATCGGTGAAAACTAGCGATAACTGCTATTCTCTGGTTTAAAATACGCTTGCTCCTTTCTCGCCCGCCATATTCCCCTGCCCTGATAGTCAAATGAACAGAGAAACTACATTACAAGAATAATGATACACTGGCGGCTAAATGAGAGGGATAAATCCTTGACAGTCCCCCTTTGAAAGGCCTTCACAACCTTTTGGGTGTGAGGTCTTAACTAATTCCTCCCAACTGACAATGAGGACCCTACATAAAGTGTGCCCTTTGGCACTGCAGCAGCTAAAGGAACCTACTTAGCTGCTAAGGGGTCTGAATTGGCTAATTTACAGGCCTAACCTATCTGGGGTATGAGACACTTCTGCTAACTGTCTCTGACGACAGGAGGAAATTTGCGGCCAGGCAAATGCACATAGTAAACACCTAACCTAACCTACTATCCTCGACTCTGGCACTGAGCGAGGCTGGCACAAAGAATAGCATGCAATGAATTATGAACAGTACAACGCTTTATGAGTAACACACAACAAATGGACACATAAAACAACCTGAAGGGGTAAATCACAATATACAATTAAGTAATGTATCAGTTTGAGTCTGGAGTGGGTTGGAAAGGTAGGTTAGTTAGGAAAGGGTAAGTGGTACAAAGGACTATGTGGTTAATGTTTAAATACTACTGGATCAGAGGTCACACAGGCTACCTCCTCTGGGCAGGTGCCAGGATCACTCTGAGATGGAGAAGTATTTGCACTGTGCCAACGGGGACATGAAGTGCCAAGAAAGAGCTTATGGCTCTGAGTTGCTAAGTGGATTTCTTCAGCCCTTCTTCTTCGGGGCCTCCAGGGTCTGGCTAGGCCATTCTAGGGGGCGATGAGGGTGGAAACTCTGAAAAACGGCCAGGAGTGCCATCAGGAGCAGGATCAGAGGCAGCCTCAGGGGCTACGGGCTGGTCTCCCACTTCGGCTGCTGCGACAACCGTCGTGGGAATAGAATCAGTGTCTGCGTCCTTGCTGGAGAGTTCCTGGTCGACCAGAAAAGAGGTAATGTCTAGGCCTGCCAGAGGGTCATCCTCGGCAGGCCTAAGAGTGTGGGAAGAAGAAACATCAGGGGTCGGAGGCTCACACTGCGCAATGATCATGGTTGTGAGGTTTGGTGGATCTCCCGTAGGAGAATCCAGGTCAGGTTCTGGATCCGGCACTGGCACTAACTCAGGGCCAGGCCCTGGAAGTACGCTTGGCAGGGAGCTTCCAGCCGAGATAGGTGGAGCTTGGCACTGACCAGTGCTCGCAAGTGGCACTAGCAGCGAACTGGTGTCAGACAAAGATGAAGCGGGACCCGGGGGAGCAAGACCCCTCGATGTCCCTGGCATGATTTGGGACAGTGATTCCTGTCTCGATGAGAGGGCAGAGCCTCTTGGTTCTGTGGAAATGGCCGCTGCGGCTAGCTTGCTGGGGCACTTTGACCACCTTTTGGAGTGCCATCTTACATTGCAGGTCCTGCAGCGGTAATTGGAGAGATCCCTGTGTGATGAGGGAGTAATTCTTTATTGGCCGTCCGGTCGCGAGATCTGCGGACTAGGCCTGGAATGCGTTTGTGGTGTATTGCGTACTGTCGCTCTTGTGCGAATGGAAGGTCCGGATGACAGTGGCACAGCTGTCACAAAGGCTGTGTCCCACTCAGAAGAGGTTACTGAGGACGTACTGGAGGAAGCAGTCAGGCACCAGAGTGTTGTGGGGGTGGGACATCCCCAGATGATGTCTCGCCCCAGCAGGAACTCCACTCTGTACCGAATAAGCTTGACGACGCCAAGGCAGTGAATTTTGTTGCTCCTAGGGAATAACATCACATCTTATGCAGCTTTTCCTGAAAATATTATGAATATAATATCACATGACAATACTCTTCATTATTAAATTATGGAATTTATATCTACAAGCCCAGTGGCGAAATTAGTATGCAGTCTTTTGTAATAAGATGAAAACAAGTTCATATTCAAATTACATTATATCGTATCAGTTACAATCAGAGGTTCTTTATTCCTCACACCGTTGGACTGTGGAACAGCCTCCCAGAGGATGTCGTGCAACTGGAATTTCAGAGTTTCAGGCCAGAACTATTCTCCTTGCATTTTGATACATTTTTTATCCATTTGTAAATTTATTAATTTATTTTTTCTCTTTTAATAAATGGGATCTCTTCCTTCTGTATTTCCTTTTAACTCCTCTTACTTCTTCCTAATGAGCACCATATTCTTTGGAAGCTTGAATTCCAAGTCAATGGCCCCCATGGGCTTGTTCCATACAAATAGGGTTCATCTTCTGAATAATAATAAATACTATAAGAAATTAGGGCCCTAACTAGAATAAGTGAATTGGTGCTTTCGAATGCTCTCCACAGAATTTTAATAATTTCTTGTTTTCTGCTTTTACAATGACTGCCGTTTACACTCCCCGCAACATAATTGCTCAATTTTATTATTGTGTCATTGCACGTAATTTGTTTTTGCTGTTAAATATTCACTACTGTATATTCTTAAGTCTAACATTGCAATGAGTCTGAGAGAGTGGCATGGGGCGAATTTCGTAGTGAGGTTAGACCCGTGTGTTATTATGAAGGAATATTATGATGTGTAGTAGGTGTCTGACGCCAATATCTTTGAATATAGAATTACAGAATAATGTTACTTAGATTTTTTGGGGGGAGAGGGATTAGCATACCAGACAGGTGGTCTGATGTGTTACAGGTTTGGGTAAATCAGCTAGGGTTTAGGATAGGATTAGAGACTTTAATATAACTTCCAAATTTGGATTTTTCAGTTTCTCTTTTAGAATAAGAGGGCTACACCATTGGTAGTTGTAATTATGATCATAGGAACGATTGCCAGTATGTCAATTGCTATTTAACTGAGAACTGAGCAGGTGGCGACAGTATTTGCTAACCAGGGTAAAACTTTGATGACTTTATGAGATATTTTACCTCTCAGATGTTTAGAATTGCTTTAATGAATTCAGTATATTGGTAGGGTTCTCAGATTATTTTTACTGGGAAGGATTTGTATGGGTAGTATCTTAAAGTTAGTGTACCTGATGGAGGGTTGATTGTGGAAATTCCAGTTAGCAACTTGGAATTGTTTCATAGTTTTTATCACATGATCTTTTCTTGGTGGTTTTATGGTTCAGCAATAGTATGGCATAGTGAGTAGACTAGGTACCTTTTCGGGTTGACTGTCGACATGACCAACTTACGTTATACACCACTTCCACACAGCAGCGCCTGATGAATGAATTTTATGAGCCTCAACTGATACAAGTTAGAGATGGGGGCCGTCTACGGTACACCTGCAGGTTTCTCGCCTGAGCCTTCATGAGAGGATCAGGGTTTGGAGAGATGTCGGGCAGGACGTCTACAAATCTCCGTCGTTGCTGGAAGACATCTGTTTGGCGCAAAGGATTTGTGGGCACCTTCATTCAACATGGGCTTGTGCAGTTGCAGGCCGTTCAGCATAGTTGGATCACCAGGAATTCAAGATATGACGAGTAGCATGGGCTTGTACAATTACAAGCCATCCAGAATATTTAGACCATCAAGAATGTAAGATTTCAAGTGTTGCATTCCATTAAATGAACTGTTATTGAAATAACAATTGTGCATATGAGACATACAATTTCCTTATCTAGTGCAGATAGTTTGCTCTGATTTTGGAGCTGGCCCTTACTGAACTTTCGATTGGACAGTTATCATTTCTGGGTAAGGGCGTCCAGAAAGTAGGTGATCCGAGCTCCTATTAAGTCTAGATTGACTTTGGTCTGCAGTGGAGAACTATGTGCTGGCCTGGTAGTGGCACTTCTGCTGCAAACACATTTG
Organism: Macrobrachium rosenbergii; assembly: GCF_040412425.1. Taxonomy (NCBI): domain Eukaryota; kingdom Metazoa; phylum Arthropoda; class Malacostraca; order Decapoda; family Palaemonidae; genus Macrobrachium; species Macrobrachium rosenbergii. The sequence goes on from NC_089793.1 coordinate 57,124,071, forward strand.
GGTCTGTCATGATCAAGCGCATGGAAACAGCATGACAGAACATTGAACCAATGCACGGGAAGTGTCTAGGTTCCGGTGGGGGTATGCAATGTGTGTGCGATCTCCCATGGGATAGTTATGAGAGGAACAGTAACTCTCACAAGGACAATGCCTCGATCTTGGGTGGCTGATATGCGCTTTTAGCTTGGTGTAGTGTTTAAAGAAACTGACACTATGAAGATACATTATCTGGGCCATAGAAAAAGTAAGTAAGATCGCCCAGTAACATTTATATCTTTTCCAGAATTTAGACAGAAAACCCCCGGTTTGGAAGCAGTAAAATTGATCGATGTGTACCTAAGGAATTTTCCCTTTTAATGCTCCATTGGACATTTTTCTGTTTTGAACATGTATGCAATTAACACCATTTCAGGTTTTAATATAATGATATTTTCTTTCAACAGAATTCGAGTTTCATCCTGAGAGGGCGAATATTTGGGAAGTAGTGTTTTTGACCCCCGTACTATATGACATATATTGTGGTCTAGAATAATTATGACATTATTACTTTGTTTGATGACCAGGGTGTTATTCACTAGTATTGTTTGGTATAGAATTGTTAATATGCTTGCGTGTGAAGCAGTATTTCCTTTAGTTAGTTTTCCATTGATAGGGGGTGCGAATCACTCCATTTCATGACCGTAGCTTTTACATGACCACTTTTGTTAAATTTACAAATAAAGTCTAGTTTGTACATCAGTGTTTAATTTCAGTAGGCCTTTGTCGTAAAGATAGATACAGTGAGAAGTCAGCAAAAGGGAAAGGAATTTGCTGACGCAAAAGGAGCCACGGCTACCAGAGACATCTAGGAAAAGTAAGATGTTCGATTCTGTTCTTGAAACAGTTAGAGCAATCAAAGATGGCCCTCTTTGACCTGGGAGGCCATTAACATATATATATATATATATATATATATATATATATATATATATATATATATATATATATATATATATATATATATATATATATATATATATATATATATATATATATATATATATATATATATATATATATAATATATATATATATATTCTTGCAATTTTAATTTTTAGTCGTTGTAATTGATTCCAATTATCATATGATCAAAATTTTCTCAAGATAATTAATATCTGGTATATAAAAAAAAAAAAAAAAAAAAATATGACCTGAACGATATATTTCGTAAAATAATGCAATATATATTTTGCAGATCTAATATTCGGGTCATCGTCAACACACTACTTCGTTAGTTAACTTCATTCATGGCTTACTGCTGGATGCCCCACGAGTAGTTGACTTGAAATGATGGATGGCCCCCTCGGTGACGGAGACTCTTTTTTGCTTTGTAGGAATATTACAGTTGCTTGTTGATCTCACTCGACCTCACTGTTTCCTACTAGCTCCCACTGCCGCTGTAAGTAGGCCCCAGAGTCCTGTTACGAACTTCAGTAATTCTGCTCTTTTATCGAGTATGGGCGCTACCCTTGCTTTCAACCCTCCTCTTTATAGATTTAAGAGTTGGTCCATAAATGATTAATGACGCATTGATTACTATAGTACTGAGAATTTTGACATTTATTGGTAAGGAAATTAGAGACTGAAAATAAAGGAAAAAAGCAGAGCATAGATGAAGAAAAGTCGCACAGCGTAAATAAAAACCAATTTTAGAGCATAACGAAGAATTAAAAATTTAATGGTGTAAAGTCTTAGGAACCCTTTTTATTATTTCTTTTCTTTATTCTCTCCAAAAGACCCTTTTCCTCGGAAATGGAGTCTTCCAGGAATGGAATCATTCCGTTTCACAACAATTTTTTCACAAAGGTTGTTAGTCCCATTGATACCTGTGCATTCACACAAACAATAATTTGTGGGCACAACATACATATATGTATATATATATATATATATATATATATATATATATATATATATATATATATATATATATATATATATATATATATATATATATATATATATATATATATATATATATATATATATATATATATATATATATATATATATATATATATATATATATATACATATATATATACATATATATATATATATATATATATATATATATATATATATATATATATATATATATATATATATATATATATATATATATATATATATATATATATATATATATATATATATATATATATATATATATATATATATATATATATATATATATATATATATATATATATATATATATATATATATATATATTTATATATATATATATATATATATATATATATATATATATATATATATATATATATATATATATATATATATATATATATATATATATATATATATATATATATATATATTATATAAATATTAAGACAAAATTTCGCAATATAAAAGTTCACTGTACCATAAGAATAACTTGCAACTCCAAGGGGAATTATAAGTGATAAAGCTTTGTCATCAGTGGGATTCGATCTGCCTCCTGGCTGGGAAGCAACAAAATCACAGTGACTATGACCACTATGATGTCAAGAGAGTTAAAAGTTTATATTGATAGTGCTAATTGGTACGCGATCACCAAAAGTAACTGCGATTTAGTGTTTCATACAGAAAGGGAGAGAAGAAAAATATTACTACTTAGGATATTATAACAATCATTATGATTTACAAATCTGAGAGAGGGAGATAATTTTTCAATTAAATTACTAGTGTAATGAAACAATAATGAACAAAACATTATACCATAAAAACGAAATATTGTAACGGAAAAGTTCTGACTTATTCTGGCTTCGAAGTCAGCAACACCAAAAGCAAAGAGAAATAAAAGAGAATACAGATACCTAGAAAGGTTTCGTGGCTGTATTGAATCGAAAGGTCAGCCTTTTGAGATACAACTCATGGAGCTTCAATGACATTGTTGTCATTATTATCATTATCATTTATTTTGCAATAAGTACGCATCCTTTCTTTCATTATATTATTATTATTATTATTATTATTATTATTATTATTATTATTATTATTATTATTATTATTATTATTAAGTTTGTCTCTCTTTTTGCATACATGTTTTCATCATTTACTTTTGCCTACGAAACATAGCTGACTGATTGTTTGCCTTGATTTATATTTTTTTTTTCTCCGATATGTTTGCTATGTTTTTCTCATGTTACTGATGATAGCACTCTTCTCTACTAGGTGTGCCAGTGCTTTCATTTGATCAATATTTTCGTTTTCTGGTTTAGTTGTGCCTGCCTTTCGACCTATTTATTGAGCGCATGCATTTTATAGTGCCCTGAACTTGCCCTGGTCAAAATTATGAATGAGTAGTAGTAGTAATACTTTTTCAGAGTGAGATGTCAGTAGTATGTGGACATCGGTTGACGTGCAACCTCTAGGTGAAGACAGTGATTTGAAAGAAATATTAATGATTATAAACGATGGGAAAAGACTTTGTCTCTAATGTCCCTTTAGTAAGACAAAAGGATATGTAGCAGGAAGTCCTAACATGTCCTACATAGCCAGTAGAAACTGGAGAATGAATGTTTCCGGATTATGAGGCTAAAAGGTCAAGGAAGCTAGCTGTAAAAATCCTGTCTGTGGTAGAACTCGGGATTTTTACGAAAGGCGAAAGCACTCATCTTGGGCAGTAATGTTTTGTTGGCAAAAAGGACAAATTTGAGGGGGTGGAAAAGTTTTAGGCTGTCTCCGTGGCTGAAGAAGAGGTATGCAGTGAGAGAGAGAGAGAGAGAGAGAGAGAGAGAGAGAGAACGAGAGAAGATAATCAGAAGGGGAAAACGGAAAAATCACGGAAAACCTCTGTACGACAGTCCCTGTGTGGAAGTTGCAAGCATTTGGTGAGGGTGGAGCTACTTTGATGAGCTTTCTGTGAAGGAAAACCTTTATAAACACTACTGGTCACTGAAGGCGAGAAAGCAGATCTTAAAGTGCTATTAAGGAAAGGGTTTACTCTCCCACCAAAAAAGTTAGCAAATGTTTGATTGTTTTCAAGGATGTGTTTATATTTTGTTAGAAGCGAAGAACTTTTCTGTGTAATATTCTATTCGATTCCGTTTCTTGGCAATTCAGGAGGTAATGGTCTAGAGGGTTATTGATCTGTTGCTCACAGTATTTTTAAGGTCTTGGGTCGTAAATTAATATTCGTCAACTGGACAGATATCCAAATAAAAATCTGTGAAGATGACTTCCTGTTTTCTTGTTCACGACAATATTCAGTACTTTTGGGATTCGAAGTTAATGACAAGGCCAGACTGGTGCTTATTATGCTCCATTGCAACCGCTTTTTGCATGGTTTTTCATCTCCTAAAATTTGAGATCAAAGGTAAAGTTGTCGATTTCATCTTTTTCTTTGTTGTACTGATGTCCTCCACGGGAAGTTTCATTCGTTAACTGCCCTTTGTAAAGTATTATATGATTTTACTTTGCTTTTTTTTTACTTGTTTTATTTTTGTCACAAAAGTTTGTACCCCTAATACTTCAGGTATCTAGAAAAAGCCATTTGCATGAATATTAGCTTTTTTGTGGACCATGATCATCTCAGTGTCCTCAAGAGCCAAGATAAAGAGCACTCCACGTTTATCAGTGTCCATGGCTTCTCCGCTAGCAAATCATTCGTCATCAGGGCACCAATACTATGATCCATATCCAAGAATGTATTTTGCAGGATGAGGTTGCAGTTAACTGTCCTAAATCTTCAAACATTCCAGAAGGAACTGGAGGATTTGTTACTCAGAAAAGGTGTGCTCGTTTCCTCGTTCAAAATGGATGAATGAATGATTGAATGAATGTTGTATCTGGCAATGCTCTCTCTCTCTCTCTCTCTCTCTCTCTCTCTCTCTCTCTCTCTCTCTCTCTCTCTCTGTCAGCTGACATAAAAGGCACATTGGCACAAATGAGAGGTTTAAACAACGCCGAAGTTCAAATTAGTCAATTAGGATACCATCATGATTTCCCCATGGAAATTTAATTGCAATTCCCTTACTGAGAATTATGAGGCATCAGTTTCCTCGGGAGTGTAATGGTTTTGATGATTAATGTCATTTTCTAACCTCTACAGCCGGATAATTAACTGATTGCAGGAATACATTAATACTTCATGAACTCCAGTCATAGCGATGTGCTGTCGAAAACGATTCTACCTTTTTCGTTTTAATATTCAATTTTCATTTCTCTTATCCAGTGATGGGGAAAACTTTCTTGTGTTTCTAATTTTAATAATGGGAAGAGGAGAGACCCTTCCAAACAGACTTGCCTCTTGTTACTCGGGAGGTTTTATACTGAAACTGCTAGAATATTCTGTCTAAAAATAAAAAACTTTCTTGCTCAAGCATAACGGAATTTCTTCTTCTGGATATATGGAAGAATATCAAAATGACTCTTGAAGTTTGTATTCTATCCCTTTATACTGCGAGAAACGTTGCGATTCGCTGCATAAACAAATCTTACTAGAAGTTTTCAAAGACCGAAAGGCAAAACAGATGAAAATGAGCTGTTGTCATGGAGCATAATATGTAGCAAATACCCCTGGATTACTAAGGATTTTCTGCTTATGTACATTTGGCATTAGTGTTGTATATCAGACAATGTCATAAACTAATACCGATATAGCTGAACTTATTCATAAATCAAATCGGAAGTCAGATTTTTAAGTCAGAAAACTAAATACTAAATACTCTTGCTTATATTTTACACATTTTACATAATGGCATGACGAAATTCCGAGGTATAAAGTGGACATTCACTGCTTTTATTATATGGCCGGTTATATTGGAAACATTTTTTCACCGAGATCTGCTATTTGTTTTAAATCTTGAAGGTTCACAACAATAAAATGCATCATTATATAAAGAACTGCCTCCGATTTCTCTAATAATGAATTCCATTGTATAATCGTAGAAATTGTTTGTATTACCTCCTTGCTGACATGTCCACGAGCAGGATTCTAACGATAGTCACTGGAATAACGAAGAGAAGAGAAAAATTTTGTTGGATTATGCTAAGTACCTTAAAGTTTCATCCAAGCTGTCACTAAAATATTTGAACGTTAGCATCAATTTACAAACTTACACACACTCACACAAACATACAGAGACACACACACAAAAACATATAAATATACATATACATTTATATATATATATATATATATATATATATATATATATATATATATATATATATATATATATATATATGTTGATGCCCAACGATTAACTGTAAATAATGTTTGTGTTGTTAGTTATCGCAATGGTTAATGTTAAGGTTTGCTGTGTGGTAGTTTGCTGGTTCTGAGTCTACGCTCGTCCATATGAATTGTTTGCTTGGTGTTGGGTTGTTTTAGCTAATTTATGCATAATTCTCGGTCACGAACTTTTTGGTAATCGGTGTCTTCCTGTAAACAAATGAGGAAACTTATCAGTTTAAAAGAGATTTCATACAGAACGGATATAACGAATATAACGAAAGTTTTGTATTTACTGAGGAATATTTGGACCATTTGTTATAGGAACACAACTGTGCGCAAACGCCTATTATACTGTTTTAGAATAGCGGATTCATCTTTCCCAATTGTAAGCCTACATGGTATATAACGTATGCCTTTATATGAGCCTTAATTATATTGACTTTGTGTATTAGCTTTTTGTAATTAGTTTGTTATACTTGCATAATTTACTTAATTAAGCTTTGCATATTGTTTCTATCAGTCTTAGTTATTTAACTTAATAATTTTGTATAAATTAGCATATTATTCAGACGTTGATTTCTTTTTTCGTTTATCCATAGTAAATTGAACCACATCACATCACTTCAAGTTACGCTACATACGTCAAGTCTACATGTATAAGTTGCCTAACAATATAACCATATCGATGTCAACGTTATGGATCTAACAAAGAACTATATGTGCCTATCAAAATTGTATTTCTCCATCATTCACGTTAAGTAATAGAAGAATAGTGCGTTAACATATATATATATATATATATATATATATATATATATATATATATATATATATATATATATATATATATATATATATATATATATATATAATCAACACACAATCACATATGGAACACAAATAAATTTCTGACTCACACCAGGATCGAACCCAGGTCTTTCAATTGAAAGGCAAAGGGTGTGGCCCACTAGGCCACTCAAGTCTAAAGGAAGTTGGAACCTGAGAGCAACTGCACCCAAGGGACTACCTGGGTAGGCTAACTGCTTGCATACCAATGTGTTTTCCCCAACTTCCCAACTCAGCATTCGGGTTATCGCTTCTGAGTGAATAAGGTAGAAATAAATTTCTGACTCGCATCACTATCGAACCCAGGTCTTTCAATTGAAAGGCAGGGCGCTACCCACTAGGCCACACAAGTGTACTTGAAGTTGGAACCTGAGAGCAACTACACCCAAGGAACTACCTGGGTAAGGTAACTGATTGTATACCAACGTGTTTTCCCCAACTTCCCGACTCAGCAATGACCCAGTTACCAGCATTTCATTCGGGTTATCGCTTCTGACTGAATAAGGTAGAAATAATCAACACACAACCACGTTATGGAACAGAAATAAATTTCTGACTCATCAGTATCGAACCCAGGTCTTTCAATTGAAAGGCAAGGGCACTACCCACTAGGCCACACAAGTGTAAAAGAAGTTGGAACCTGAGAGCAAATACACCCAAGGGACTACCTGGGTAAGGTAACTGATTGTATACCAACGTGTTTTCCCAACTTCCGACTCAGCAATGACCCAGTTACCAGCATTTCATTCCTTATCGCTCTGACTGAAGAAGGTAGAAATTATCAACACACAACCACATATGGAAACAAAATAAATTTCTGACTCACATCAGTATCGAACCCAGGTCTTTCAATTGAAAGGCAAGGGCGCTACCCACTAGGCCACACAAGTCTAAAAGAAGTTGGAACCTGAGAGCAACTGCACCTAAGGGATTACTGAGTCAGGAAGTTGGGGAAAAAAGCTGGTAAGCAAGCAGTTATCTTGCTCCAGGTAGTTCCTCGAGCGGCTGCTCTCAGGTTCCAACTTCATTTAGACTTGTGTGTGGCCTAATGGGCAGCGCCCTTGCCTTTCAATTGAAAGACCTGGGCCTGATCCTGGATGAGACAGAATTTTATATATATATATATATATATATATATATATATATATATATATATATATATATATATATATATATATATATATATATATATATATATATATATATATATATATATATATATATATATATATATATATATATATATATATATATATATATATATACATATATACATATATATACATATATACATATATACATATATACATATATACATATATACATATATACATATCATCAGTCCTTAGTCAATGGCTTGGAAATAAAGTCGAAACCGGTCAGACCTACACCCGTTTCTTTATTTTTCACCTGTGGTAATGTGTGATAAAATGAATCACGTACAAAAGTGATAATAATCATATATATATATATATATATATATATATATATATATATATATATATATATATATATATATATATATATATATATATATATATATATATATATATATATATATATATATATATATATATATATATATATATATATATATATATATATATATATATATATATATATAATTTTAACTTTAATAAGCAAATTAACTTTGTATATCCTCTCATTTCCTTCTTACACACTTTTCGAAGGAAAAATTATACCTTAGTTTAACCAGACCACTGAGCTGATTAACAGCTCTCCTAGGGCTGGCCCGAAGGATTAGATATATTTTATGTGGCTAAGAACCAACTGGTTACCTACCAACGGGACCTACAGCTTGTGGAATCCGAACCACATTATAGCGAGAAATTAATTTCTATCTCCAGAAACAAATTCCTCTTATTCTTCACTGGACGGTCGGAGATTCGAACTCGCGGCCAGCAGAGTGCTAACAAGAAAGTGGGTGAAAAAGAGCATAAATGCCTGATTGTACCCTCAAGCAAGGGAACTCAACCCAAGACCATGGATAGTCACGGTACAATGGCTATGGCACAGTCCAAAGTTGGAGAACAAGATTTGTATTCAGAGCATCCTTCTCTTAGGAGGGTTGCCTATCAAGGGTGAAGGATTTCTTCCACCCGCTATTTTGATTTCAGTGTGTCCTTATCCTAGGAGTGTTGCCCTCCAAGGCTAAAGAGAATCTTCTACCCTAACACATGTAGGCAGGGACGTCACACCCTGAAGTGAATATTGCTAAGGAAAATACACACACACGCACACATACATAAATACATTATATATATATATATATATATATATATATATATATATATATATATATATATATATATATATATAAACAGTGTGCATTAAGAGCTCGATGGGCTGCTGGCGATCGGTGTAGGTGCAAAAAGCTCTTAAAGGTGGGGAAGTTTTGCTTCCATGGTTTTCATCCATGATCTGAGAGACAGTCAGGATGATGAAGTGTCCATCAACTTGTTTATTTTTCTGTAAGAACTCCCCTTGAGAACTGATAGCGCAAAAACTTAAGTGATAAAAAAAATCCTTTACGACTCTTCTTTGAAGAATTCCTGATGCACTTCAGAAGCCAAGGGCCAACAAAGATACGACCAATCGGACTTGGAAGTACACTGCTCTAGGACAACTAACTATCTCAAGACCTAAAAAGTGTGAAAAAGACATACTTAAGGAAAAGTACAAATAAATGCCTCATAAAATGGTCATGAAATAGAATACTTAATTATGTAAAAAAAAAAAAAAAATAGGGCCAGTCCGGATAAACAAATGATGATGATGATGATTATGTTGAAGATGATTAAATTACGTGATCGCTTAGGTAAACAGAACAAAGTAATTTTACAAATTAAAGAAAGCATAAAAAAGCCAGAGATGTGCTTTATGCTTTTAGAGCTACTTTCATTTAGTGAAGCCTAGTGAGTTTTGAAATGAAATGAACTTTAGAAATATTATTTTAGCACAATTTTTGGCTTACATTTAGAGTTACTTGGAGGAATAAGTAAGCCTGTAAATTTGATAAAATATGCTGTATTCGCAAATCCACTTTGGTTGATATTTTGAATACTTCGAGACGTGCAAGTACCAACTATATTTATATTACTTTAGGTTGGTATGATCTTTCCGAGGCGCAGATGTGGCCACATTTTAAGCGACATATCCGAGCTGCTGTCTTCGTAAAAATCATATCCTTCGAGAAGTCAACCTCAGAAAGAATTGTTAATCTGTAGGAGCTTATTTTGTTTCCCGGCAGGTAGAAGAAAAAAATTACCCTATTCAGATTCCAGAAATTTAATCATTTTCATTTTAAAGTTTCAAATCTGGAATTTATATAAACATTTCCAGAAATATGAATCTTATATTTTATTTTAAGATATTTGTATTATGATAAAATTCATCGTCATTACCTGGAAAACCCTTTAAATATATTGTTACCAAACTGGGTTGTCCTTTTGACATTTCCATATGCGCTTTGTGTAATTGAGCAGCTTTATGATAACCTACGAAAGTTAACAAAACGATGGCTTATTTTCAAAGTTAATACTACAGCTTTTGTAATTATTATGAATACGCCTCTCGAGATCTACAGGTTCTTTACTGAAACAAGCAGTTGGGCTGAAATGACTGACGAGAGGTGACAAAGGAGGGAGGAGCAGAACAAAACCAAAAAGTTACCTTAAAATTAATTTATTTACAATATAATTATATACATAATAATGTACAGTTGAGTCAAGGTTCAATTTAAAAACAAAATGAACATTACTACAAATGAATTAATTACATAACAGTAGCAGCAACAATAAAAAACAAAGATAAATAAAATAGAGTCAGTACAAAAATGAATCAATACAAAAATGAAATAAGTTAAACATGAACCAAATCAATAATTACCAGAGTAACACAAAAAATGATTAAATCCATAAACAAATAACTTGGCCAACACAGTAAATACATTTAATAGTGTCAGTTAAAAATAATGGCATAACTCACAGGCAGCATAAATATAAAAATAACAGGCAGAAAAAGAAAAAAAGAAAAAAAAAATACGAATAATGAAAAAAACTGTAAAATAACTATTACAGCAAATACATAATCCCGCAGCATAAAGGAACAACAGTACTGGGCGTCCTCCTCCAACATCGGACGAAAACGACAGAGCCGACACGGCAACCATCTCGTCCCCAAAAACAGTACAGACGTCCTCCTCCAGTACTGGACGACCACGACAGAGCCGACACGGCAACCATCTCGTCTTCAAAAACTCTCCATTGCTGCTGCCAGGAACTGACTCGCAGGTACGGATACCTGCTGCTGCTACACCAGCTGGCTTGCTGCTACCCTCAACCTGACTCGTTGCTGCTACGAACCTGACTGGCGAAGTCTGACGCCATCAAACAGACGTCAACTCGCCAGCAAGAAAAACAAACAAAAACAAAGGAGGCAACAACTCACTAAGGGAGCAATCGGCAAACGATTGTTCCTAACAGTAATGAATGTTCTGAAATAACGTAAATTCTTGATATGATTGGAAAGTAATTTGTATATTATGCAAACTAAGCAAATATTTATTACCAAGCACACATTACGTATTCACAGCCTTATATGAAAAGGCTTGGAAGCTTTCTTCAAATAGGTATTTGACGAAAGATTTGAAAATAAGAAAATTTAGCTCTATTCAAAAATATTGAAGCTCTACTGTGTGTTAATGTACCATTTAAAAAATTTTTTTCGAGTTTTTCTCAACTGAAAGAAAAACATTTATTGTATCCTAATGATAAATAAATGTTCACCTAACAAAGAACAAGAAAAAGAAGAAGACGAACAAAGCTATAGAATGAAAAAGACAACAATAAAGACCAAATTTTCGGTTTCTTCTTCCATGTAAGAAGAGCAACGTTAACAAGCCCACAAAATAAGCAGAAAATAGCGCACGAATGTTAACTTCTCATTCAGAGCACTCCAGTGTTACTTAGAGGTATTTTCTCATGAAGCAATCGAGATTTTGTTCATGACTGAAGAAAAGGACCCCAAAACTGTCCTCTGTCTTAGGCTTAATTAAGAAGGAAGTGGAACAAAAGGCGTACAGTTTAAAGTTAATAAAAATTTTTTTTGGATATTTACTGGTACATATCTTCCTATTTAGCGTTCATTTTCACAGCAAAGGGGGATTCTTCGCTGTCTTTGCATGGAATGTGAGATACAAAATGAATCCGGCGAAAATTGTTTTAAAACCATTGCTTATTCTGTCGTGTATCTATTTTCTGTTCGCTTCATGAGCTCTATATCATGTCTTATTGATTGACGTCTTAATCAAGGATTTTTCTCTTTTTAAAAGAATACACTCATTTGCGCTAACGATGTCTATTCTCTTACGCAGTAAGCTAAAGAGATTACTCAAAGCAAAACCTATGCTTTAGCTAAAAGTATCATGTAAACAACATAAGATTCCCCATATCAGATGACACCCCTGACTAACAATGCAAGCTTAATCTTTGCAGTTTAAAATAATTGCGAATAAAGTCAAAGCATATTGAATACAGGGTGAAGTCAATAACAATCAACGACTGGAGTTCGGAAGGCGACACGAACAGTGACGTAACTCATGTCCCACTGGGAATTGGCTGTCAGACAAAGATAACCTGCCTTTTGAGAGATGATAAAGAGGGTTATTGGGTTGCAAATGATTATACAGGAAATGTTCTTTATTTGTCATCTTCTGAAGACTTGTATGCCGCTCTGATTATATTATTACAGAATTTCAAGCGCTTTAGAATCACACAGTTTCACTGTTAGGTAGAGAAGACTCTCTTGAACTGGAAGACTCAGCGGAGAATAAAATAATTTTGGGCTCAAGTTCTGTTTAGTTAAACCATTTGTCAAGGAAATCGCCCGCAGTCAAGATATCAAGGAGTGATGGAGCGGTCCAATTACCTCCTCGGTGCAAATGCCTCCCAGGGGATGATACTTCTTATTCCTTCACGTCGTCTTCAGGAGGACTGATTGTCTTCAGAGAGAAGGAAGTGAATAAAAGCCGATTTCCCTCTCATGGAAGGAGTCGAAGAAACTCGCAAAGGGAAACTGAATGACCGGCCAACAGCATCAAAGGAAGGCTGGAGAAAATCCAAACTATCAAACTAGAAAGTGTTTCTCTAATGGTAATGCAACATTGCAAATAATAGGCAAAAATAAATACTTTAACAAAGGAGTTTCATTTGTGTTTGAAGGTGAGGAAGAAGACCGGAAGTCTAAGAAATTTCCAATATAATTGTCAATATTTACTTTAATACATACGAAAATACCGTCTAGATACAGGAACAAAGTTTATCTCTCTATCTCTCTCTCACCATATACAGTATATATATAGTAAATATATATATATATATATATATATATATATATATATATATATATATATATATATATATATATATATATATATATATATATATATAATATATATATATATATATATATATATATATATATATATATATATATATATATATATATATATATATATATATATATATATATATATACACATGCATGTAAACCATGGGATATTATGGTTGACAAGAAGTTCGTCGTCTCAACTGTTTTCCAACTGCTTTACTAAAATTTAGGAACTACTATTATTAGTACATAATGTTCCTAAACGAAGTGTAAGGCAAAGTTCCATTACCTCGTTAACAATAGCCTTCTTAAAAAGGTAATTTATTTATTCAATAAATAACTACCTATAGTAAACTTAAAATAAATTCTAAAAATTATCTAATCCTAAGGTCTCTTTTCAGAGTCAAGGATAAACTTTGCTCTGCCATGACGTCCAACATTGTTCATAAATATACATGTCCCAAGTGCATAACTGGGAAACCACGCTGGAGGTATTAGGCTACTATTGAAAGTCCGAATCTGTTGTCATCATTCCTTACAATGCAAGTCACATATTGATCCTAAAGACTTGAAGATCATCACATCCACTCAAAATAGAGAAGGATTAACTATGTTGGAATCTATTTTAATAAAACTTTTGTTCCCTCACTGAATATGCAGACTACCCTACACACCTTTTATTGCTTAACTTCTTATTTGTTTGCATTGTTCTTGCTTCTCTCCTTTATTTGTTTTTAATTGTGAGTAATTTTTTTACCTTGGTTCAGGTGGGTCTAGTCGTTTGTATGTCAACAAAATTTTATATTTCTGTGGCCTTTCTTTATCATTGTGATTATTTCTGTCATTTACAGCCCTGAAATGCTGTCTGGTATCATGAAACGCTGTCATCCCTAATAAACTTGTCAAATCATCACAGTGCCTAATCTAAAATTAAGATAATATATCGACAGTATAGGTCAGGTCTAAATTAATTTCACTGAGTCATGTGCAACTACATTTTCTTTTCACTCTGACATCAGCTAAATATTCTACTTTGTGAAACACGCCTGGTCAGGGTTGTTTTCTAAATGAATAACAAGAGTATACCATAAAGTACATTTATCGAAAGAAATTAATATTCTTCTCGTTTGTTTCACTTTGTTGGGTGCTCTTGGTGTCCAGAGCCTTCAGTTGAACTACAGGTCGTTTCCTGGAAAACTGGAATGTTTTTAGTCGTGCGTCTTTTCTCACTCAGCTTCCTTTGGGACACCTGCCTCTTCAAAGAAAGTTTCCCTTTTTGATCCTGTTTGGCTTTTCCCCCCTTTTTGAGAACGTAAATGAAATATTCTACCTTTCGTTTTCGCTCAAATTTCCATTCTATTTCTGTTCTCACGAATTCAGATGACAAGGACAAGGATCAATACCAGTACTTATTCATACACTAAGTACGCGCAATTATTCATGCA
>NC_089793.1:57144001-57145240 GCF_040412425.1 Macrobrachium rosenbergii
ATGGGTTGTGAGGCCACATTGAGCAAGCTTCTGCTGAGGTCATGGAATCCGTAATAGACCCTAGTAAATTCTTTGGGTCCAGGTCGGTGATTAGATGACTGCTGTGGTCATATATATATATATATATATATATATATATATATATATATATATATATATATATATATATATATATATATATATATATATATATATATATATATATATATATATATATATATATATATATATATATAATGTGTGTGTCTATGTGTGTGTGTATGTCTATGTATATACTTTATAAATATCTATGCATTTATACACGCATGAATATATATATATATATATATATATATATATATATATATATATATATATATATATATATATATATATATATATATATATATATATATATATATGACTATTTATCACATCACCGTGATTCATATACAATCAGAAAGCTACAAACGTCCTTTAATATCCAATTCACTCTACCTCGGAAGTAATATATTTTCATATATGTTACCGAAGGGGAATTTTTAGTTGATAATAAGTCCACCGTCCCGTGGGGTCGAACCAGCGACGGACGAGGAATCAGGACTACAGTGACACACTAACCAGTCGGCCACAAGAGAGGGTATAAGTGAATACCATCTCCCATCAACCCACCAGTCGAACTCAGGTGTTTTGCGTTTGGAGACGATATCCACCCACCTCTGCCATGTTGACCGTGTAGTGCGTTTGTCGCACGTAGCCATATTATGACTATTTATCACATCACCGTGATTCATATACAATCAGAAAGCTACAAACGTCCTTTAATATCCAATTCACTCTACCTCGGAAGTAATATATTTTCATATATGTTACCGAAGGGGAATTTTTTAGTAGTCGAGGTTTCTGTACAGCGCATAATGCTTTATGAGCCGCGTCCCTGGAGCTTTTCAGCAACGGCCAGGTGGTGGCATGTTCTATAGCGTTGTCAGACGCGCGATCATGGCTAACTTTAACCTTAAATAAAATAAAAAAAAACTACTAAGGAGGCTAGAGGGCTGGAATTTGGTATGTTTGATGATTCGAGGGTGGATGATCAACATACCAATTTGCAGCCCTCTAGCCTCAGTGGTTTTTTGAGATCTGGAAAAGTAAAAGGAAAGAAAAATTTTCTGTGAAAACCTTTAATTACCAACTAACTCAAAAATAAATGAATTACTATGAAGCGCTGTTACTGGCAACCTACTGTATATGTCATTCACT
>NC_089793.1:57145740-57158240 GCF_040412425.1 Macrobrachium rosenbergii
TCACCGTTTTCTGTTCACTATTTTCATTCATCATTTTCCTTCTCTTTCCAACTGGTCCACATCGATGCAGCGACTGCTTGTCTCTAAACTCCTCACCTTTTCCCTTGTACGCTAAACCACTTAGCTTGCCTTGTAACCAACGGCCACTGGGACAGCAGTTAAACTTTTGTTTTGTCGTGGCATTTGATCAACTTCTCTCCTCTCTCAAATGTTCTGACTCTCAGTCACAAGACCATGCGTCTCATTCCCTGTGATAGACTTAATAATAGTTTCCATAATAGTCTCTATAACATATATATATATATATATATATATATATATATATATATATATATATATATATATATATATATATATATATATATATATATATATATATATATATATATATATATATATAAATGGATGTATGTACATATGTGTGTATGTATGGGTGTGTGTTTATGTTCCAGCATATCTCTGAAATGCGTTGAGCGATTTCAACCAAACTTGGTATACACAGTATTATGACTTACTATCTGGAAAAGAATACTGTGGGGGTAAGACATCACTAGCACCAAAGGGCACCAAAGGGGTGGGTGAGAAGGATTCCTGAAACGGAGCTGGTTCTGCTCGTAGACTTAGTAAGTAAAATAAAACTCCCACAGGTTTTATCATACATCGTTCGGTATACAAATGACTTACTATCTGAAAAGGATACTGTGGGGCGAGAAGGGTGATAATTATGTAAAATTACAAAAACGACAGATGTTAGCGTTTAATTCAGAGTTTTGAGGTCGTTGAGAAGAATAGTGACACTCCTAATCCCTTTAAGTCCAAGTTCAGCCCCAATAAGAATGGAATGAAAAGGATGAAATATAAAATGTCAAAAGTCCTGGGCAATTAGTAAAAAGCAACTATATAACAGGCGAGAGAGAGAGAGAGAGAGAGAGAGAGAGAGAGAGAGAGAGAGAGAGAGAGAGAGAGAGAGAGAGAGAGAGAGAGTAGAGGGGAAGTTAGGGCGATTCCGGAGGAATCTCTGTTGAGGGGCCTCTTTTGTGTGCTTAATTGTGGAGCCTAGGGGCCCTGGCTGTCCAAGGGTAGTTGCTCACCCCCTCCTTCCTGAAGAAGGTTGAGAGAGAGAGAGAGAGAGAGAGAGAGAGAGAGAGAGAGAGAGAGAGAGAGAGGGGGAGAGAGAGAGAGAGAAGTGGGGGTGAGGAGAGAAATTAAATGCCTTTTATATTATTCTCTCATTAACGAGAGCACTTTCCTGATTATATTTCCAAGGGCATCCAGTGGGAATTTTGTTGAAATTTTGACATTACAAAATTCAAAGAATTTTTTATAAGATTTCTTTTTTAAAAATTTAGCCTTGAAACAAAAAACAGGTAACTGATTCAACAGAACGGCTGAGTTCAGCTTTTGTTCTGCCTTTGAAGTCTAAAATAGAAAAACCCAGACGTTGAAAGTATATTATGAAAGGACTAGATCTGTAGTTTTCATGAGTTGGTCTTTTATGGAAATATTTCATAAGACAGAGCTAAATATTTCAAAACTAGAATCTTTTAGATACGAGAAACTGATGATAAAATAAGAATAGAGATTTCTAAGTCCCTTATGCATAACTAAATCAGCAGTGTTAATAATCTCTTTAACCTGCTTTTTCCCCATTTGTATGGGGGGTAAGCATGATGCCTTCTTTTGAAGGACTTTGATTTGGCTTTGGGGTAGACCGTAGTCTCGATCGGCTGCCATGCCTGTCATCGCTTAGACCCTGGTAGCATATTGTACATGTATTGTACCAGTCACCAGCCCCTTTCTCCCAGCAGCGAGAAGTTGTTGCTCGGTTAGGTCGACAGTCGAGACGTGTGAGGTGTCTTTATGTTTTTAGGAGATGTTGGAGTGGCTTTGTTTGTGTGTGTATTAGTCTGTAACGCCCATTTGCTTTTAAGCAAGCCTATCCGTTGATTACATACGTAATCCCGGGGTGTCACGGATAGCAAGTGTCCACCTCTCTGACTGGTCGGCTATAACTATGCATTAATTTCAAAGAATTTATTTCTTGGGGACCGTTCAGAGCTCCTTAACCCTTCATCTGATAAGTGGCTATTAATGGTCACTTAGATACATTGTAACAAAATGGCTGTAGAATCGTCCAGAGTGACTTCAGGAACCTGGGTTTTTGACTGAACAATCAAAAACCTTGGCGCTATCGCTCCATTTATGACATAAAAGCATAGGAATGGCTGTTTGGTGGTACAAGTGCAACAAACAATTATTTGCTCTTTACAGCATATAAGTGATTGTTCTACTAAGTAATAAGGCACCAAATATGATAGCTCAATGGTCAAAGTGACTGTATTTTAGTTTTTCTAAAACCAGGCAACAGTTCGAACACCACTGGTGACGAAGCACTAATCACTTATAATTTTCCTAAGGTGCAAAGTGAACTGGATATTAAGCGAAGTTTGCGGTTAATATATATATATATATATATATATATATATATATATATATATATATATATATATATATATATATATATATATATATATATCTATATATATATATATATATATATATATATATATATATATATATATAGTCTGAAGTGATACACCTGGTTATTACACAATAACAAGACCAAAAGTTACCTCACATCGACCAGATACTTGAAACCTCATAATAAAATATTAAGACTGATTACTCTAAAACTACAGTGATCCCACAAAACTTACTTTTTACTGTCTTGAGAAAATCAATCTAACTTTTTAAATTATGGGTGAAGTAACAACTAACAAGCTATAATCAGACTAGTGGAAAATGGGCATAACTTCAACAAACACTATAACGGTTTCCCTGGTTCTATTTCACCCAGATATGTCTCAGTTGAACAAGAACAGATATATCACTTAGTTCAAAACCGCTGATATGGAAGTTACTCGAGCTTTGATGTGATAGGGCTATTTTTGCATGAGGTTTTTCTGAGTAGGAATCCTTTAATAAGCAATGCTATAATTTTAAGTGATGAACCAGACCATAAACAAAGCGCTAGTTAAGAAAGGCCGGAGTTTACTGTCCTACGATATTGAGGTAGGGAAACACAGAAAGATGACAAGTTTTTTTATTTCAAAGATGCGTTCCCGAATCTTCAGTGCAATTTTATCTTAGAAAGATCCTTTCTGGGCAATTCAAAACGTTGTGATCTAGAGGGTCATCAATCGTTATTCGGATTAATTTTGTGTTAATCGATTGTCAGCATCATTTACTAAGTTTCCAGATATCAAAAATCTTATTCTTCCATTTTAGTTGTCAATTCATTGGAAGTTTTTGAGGGGGCTGAAGGTTTCATCATACCACTTTGTGTTTTAAAGCCTTTCAAAAGAGCTTTGCCTGACTTTCTCTTGTTGGCAATATTTATTAGCTTTATTATTCATCTGTAAGTTAAAAAGCCCAGAGTGATTCTTATTGTAAACTGTACTATAGGTCGCTTTTTGCAAGAGCATCCGCTTCTTCCTTTTCTCTTTGAATTATGGTTTGAATCCAGTTGTGAGGGATTTCACTGCCTCTGTTCTGGTGCAAAGAAGTTATTGCACATATGGTAGAGAACAATTTTATGTGAATCTAGAGAGGGAGAAAGGTGTAGGTTTTATTATTATTTGCCAACATTATAGAACTATTAACATTAAAAATGCGTATGATGGCGTCAAAAGAATAGTAAGTTTCTATTGGTTTGTAAGTATAATTCCCTCGTCAGTGGTATGGGTGAATACAATGTGTATCTATTATTCGTAAGTTACCAGCTCTTCGGCTTTGTATTCTCTTCTAAGTTATCTTCAGTAAAGGTGTGCAGGCATGAACGTGATTTTTTTTTCCCTGCCAGTCCCGGGTTACGTCGGTCGCTGGGATCGTCATATTCAGGTTCGTGCCTCCCACAGTATGTGGCTCTTCCATCTACTTCCTCAGCGGGGCATCTGAGTGGACATCTTGTAGTTTCCTTGAGGGAGAGCGGAGACTGAAATCCTTGTTTCATTGGACATTAGGAGTGAGTGGTTGCTGATGGATACTTAAACACTATTTCAGTGTTATCCAGTAAATGTCTGGCGAGCCGATATCGATTGTACAGGGGTTGCAAATGGGATCATTCTCCAGGAGGGTTGGAACTCGGATTTTGCCCCTTGAGATATTAAAGAACACATCCTTCAGCGCCTCTCAGATCTCTACAGAAATAACCCTGTGCTGGTTGCATAATGAGACGTCTTCCGTCAGATCGATAGTGGATTGGCCTTTTTCGAAATCTTGTGGGCAAATATGCATAGGAAGAAGACAGAGTCTCCAATACCTAATCAAACCCTAGACGATGACAGATACATGGATAATATCTTTTCTGCTATCAACACCAACTAATGTGTTATAAAAAATCATCAGACAAAGTGCAGGAGGCCGCTTTGTTTTCTGGATATAAATGCCTGCGTAAATCAAGGTCAGTATTAAAAGACAATTGCCAGAAAGCCTCATCAAGAGCTCTGTGTGGAGGGCTGTATCCCTGAACAGGTAGAAGGATGCATGTGCCAGCACAATGACTACGACATCGGCAACCGGGGCGTGGTCGAATGATATGAGGTCTCAGGACTTGTTTACCAAATTATGAGCGACGGTGAATGACACCATACGTAGGTTGGTGTCGCCATATTTCCTACGGTTGAGTTCCTAGCTCCTTTACGTGTTTCTGGAATCTAATTTCACGGAAAGGATAATAAATCTTTAAATTCCTTTATGCAACTTTTTTAAAAATTTGTTTAGTAAACATTTGTTAGGTGTTATAAAGATGTGTACTGTACATCAAAATATTGTATAATGCATAAAAGTTTCAAGCACATAACAGCTTATTTTCTAATCAGTTCAACTTTTTTTTTTTTCTAATTTTTGCAGCATAATTTACTCATTTAGTTACTCATGTCAACTTTCTTTTTCAGATATTTCATCCTAAAAACAATACAGAGCTTTGAAGAAAAGTAAATGACATCTTCTGGTATATCAACAACTGTGATTTCATTTCAGATGCTGACTTTTATGCAATGTAATGTTTCCGTCCCTAGAGCATCATTCGATGGCTTTGAGGACATTTCATGAAGCTTCAGTGAGAGGAGAATGTTTCGGATGGCAAATACAGCTGACTGGTTAATTTTACCAATCCAAAATTTTGATCACTTTGACAGTCTCGCCTTTTTGACTTAAATGTGGGTAACGCACTGAAAATTGTTTAACAATGTAGACGCATATATACCGCAAAGGTTCCTTCTCTGTTACGTCAGAGATCGATTTTGAGTCATTTGGATCTAATGGCAGCCCAGTCATATCCTCTGGAATGTTTTCTGTATTATCGGTCTCGCACTCTAGGTTTACGTCTACATTTTGGAAGAAGTTGCTAGGTCTGCAAATTTCTATGGGAAGTTCACGCTCATTATAGGATTTGACCTTGCCTAGCGACACATTCGTTGACACTAAACTGATAAACCATCGTTCTGTTTCCAACTTTTTTTATTTGTTTATTTTATCGCTAATTAGTGGAACGTTCTTACCGAGAAGAAGCTTTTTCTAAACCTTATTTTTATGATTTACAGCACCCGAATGATCATATCTGTCTGCAGTACCAAAAAAACAAATGCTCTAATGGGCTCTGCCTGATTCAGTTTTCGTGTTAAGATAAACTCTACACGATAGTCGGTCACATCACATCTAAGGCCATAAGTGAGTGACATGATAAGCATTGTAGAAGAAAAAACGGGTAAACAAAAGTGAAAGCAATGTAAAAATTCAACAAAAAACTATAACAGAAACTCTCATAATAACTAACTTTCATCAGCATATCCACCCTAAATATCAACGGTATTAACGTTAGACTGAAACGAAATATGACATTCATTTAACGTCTTCAACAATATAGACATTCTTTTGGTCCAAGAACACAATGTAAAGAATATAAAAGATTTATAGTGTCTGTCAGACAGGTATAAGATCATTTTCAATCCAGCCATTTGTCTTGAGGGTGGAACCTGTATTCTCATCAAGAAGGCTAGATTTTGTAATAAAGCATGTTGAAAGAAGAGAAGATTCTGGAATAATGTTCTGTACGTGGTGAGGTGAATGGTAGTAAAATTCCCATTGTTAACATTTATGCTCCTTCAGGAAGAGCATTTTGACAAGGAATTGCCCTACTGCCTACTGTATGATAATAGCCATACAATTATGGGAGGTGGTTGGAACTGTGTTTTGAGTCCTAGAAACATCTCTAATAATGATGAATCGAACGCGTGAAAAAATCACTTCTCAAATTAATTAAAAACCTTAGATTTAATGATGTATGGTTTTTGCATAACAGGGAACCCCAGCATATTTACGTACGCACAACCTATGGTTCGTGCGCATTGATGGATTCTACTGTCTGACGCTCCAAGACAATGTAATTTCAAGCGAAATGCTACCTGTGTCATGCTCTGATCATTCTGCTGTCATTTGTAAAAGCCAAGATTAATCCAAACATTAGTACTGGGAGTTCATTTTGGAAGCTCAACACTAGTTTACTAGAAGTCGAAGAAATTAAAGAGAAGTTTAGAGTTTGTGGACCTTTTTGAAAACGCGTAAAAGGAATTTCTATCATGTCAGAAATTGGTGGAATCATTTGGTGAAAACAGAAATAAAAGAATTCTTTGTCAGAGAAGGTGAAAGGATTAGCAGGCAGAAGTATGGAGTTATCAATTATTTCGAAACAAAACTAAGGAAGCAATACATGATACTTCCTGTGTTTTAGGAAATGCACATTATGCAGACATTAGTATTCTCAAAGACAGAATAAACAGTTTAAAATCTCAGATATTAGAAGGGGTTAAAATACGATCGAGAATTCAAGACAGGACTGAAGGGGAAAGCCTCTTTCCTTCTTGGGCGGCAAAGAGCAGTTAATGGTAAAAAGGTTAGACAGAAATAGTCGCAGAATCTTGATGAAACTGTTCTTACAAATAGCCAATGGAACTTTATGTGTTTGAATTACTGTTCGGAAAAACATTTGTGATGGCCATTGACAAAACTTTTTATGTGTTTTGTATAAAAAAAAAAAAATTATGATAAAAAAATCCCATTAGAATGTATCTTTCAGAGAAAGGTGATATTAATGGTTCCATAGCAAAAATGTCCTTTTATAGACAGATCCCAATAGAATTTTATAAGATATTTTGGGAAGATAAAAATGTACTAAATTTGTTTGAAAACATTAGGAAATGAAACTCTCTCCAAGAGTAGGGTAGCATTGGTGTCGAAATGACGAGAGGGCTTTGGCTGATTGGAGACCAATCTCATTGTTGTGCTTGACTATGATTGGCTAAGATAATTGCAAAAATAATCCAAACAGTTATCCTCAGCTTCATCAGTCCTGAACAATTATGCCTGAAGATCCATCAATGCGTGTAACACTTTAATTAGAGATATTGTGTATTATTGTTTCAACCTTGATTGGTTGAAGGCATTTGACCTTGTTGATATTAATTTTATACTTCAGATTCTTGAAAGACTACTTTTTTTGTGATGAGCTGGTTTCCTGCCTTAAGATATTATGCAAGAATATTGGAAGTTGTTGCATTGTTAATGGTAACATTGGTAAATATTTTAGTGTGCGTAGGGGAGTCCGACAAGGCTTCCCGCTTTCTAAGCTTCTTGATGCTGTTTCCCAGGAAGCTCTGTTCCTTGCTATAAAAAGAAATAGTTGTACTGAACACTTGCCCTTACCAAATGATAACAACCTTAAAGATCTTGGGTTTGCCGATGATTTAAATATTTTCGTTTCCAGTGATAAAGGAATTTTGGATATAAGCACATTAGTGTCCAAATTAGAAGCAGCCGCAGGTTTTATTCTAAATAAAGCTGAGACGAAAATATTTGGATTAGGCCCACGGAGTGATAGGTCTGTTTGGCCTTGACCACGGCTTCAAGGCTATACAGGTTCCTTTACAACTCTGGAAATTTTATTTTCTGGTAATTATGAAATAGCTTCGTGGACTAATATATTATGTAAAATTAAGAATACTTTGGTAAGCTTTCACAACAGGAGACTTACATTACATCAAAAAGCTGTTATTGTCAATACGCTGATTTTTTCGAAGACATGGTATATTTCCCACATTTACCCTTTGCCTATTAAATATGTAAAACTAATAAGTAAAGAAGTTTCCTTTTACATTTCGGGAAAAAATGTAAATTTCTCAAAGGAGACACTTTAACAAAGTCAAAGACTGAAGGAGGGATAGGGATGGTAAGTCTTTTGTGGAAGACACAAAGTACTCCAGCTGCTTCTTTCTTAAAGTTACGCTGTGATGAGGAATACAGTTTTAAGTAAATTATTATAACAAATCACATATGAAAGGGTTGTTTACTGAAAATTTAAGACAAAGAGACAATTCATGTATAATGGCACCCACGTTTTCTGAGGTCTTAGTAACAGTTAGAAAATGTACAGCACTTCAGAATTTTCCTTTTATTAAATCTATATATATGAGCATATTGCCAGAAGTACAGCCAGCTGTTGAGAGTAAATATCCCCTTTATAATTGGTCCTTGATTTGGGAAAACATCTTTATGAAATTTATTTCTGCTGCGGATAGGGAAATAATATATAAATATATTCAAGAGATCTTAACCAATAAAGAAAGATTAAGAGAAATTAAAAATAATCAAGACTCTCATTGCCTGTTTTGTGATGCTGAGGAACCAAATATCCATGTGGTATATTTTTGCAAGAAAATTGCAAACATAATAATTTGTTTGAGGGGAATTCTGAAGCATTTTTACAATTTTCTGAAGTGTAATTTCATTAGAATTACGCATTTTGATTTCCCAGAGCCATCGAAGAGACAAACGAACACAGCAACTTTAATCTTGTCAAGGTATATTGTAAATATATGGCTATTCAAAAACAAGAATGTGCATGAACGTCTGATTACAAATAAAATACAAGCTTCCATTATACGTAGCCAAAGAGATTATCAAAACCCTTTTAAAAGATAAAATGCTTAAGCATTTCACAATGAACTTTTGTAAGATTGAACGCAGTGTATTCTAGATGTAAATATATATAATTCGAAATTTGTTGTAATTTTTTGCAAATAATTCATTTAATAAAAACTTAAAGAGAAAAAAATGTTAGCAGTTATGACTTGGAACATCGACAGATGGTCTCTTGTTTGTCACTTTTTCATGAGTTGTATTTCAACAGAGATCTTTCACATTCACAATTGATCCCTGATTCCCTCTGCCTTCCGAGAGCAACCAGGTTCGCTGAACAGCAGCACCAATATGCGGTAAATGTGCCTCGCTGTCGAACTTCTCAGTCCCGGAGGTACTTTATTCCTCACACCGTTGGACTATGGAACCGCCTCCCAGAAGATGTCGTGCAATTTGAACTTCAGAAGTTCAAGCGAAGATGCAAAGCATTACTGCCCTAATACTGTTCTTCTTGCATTTTAATATATTTCTATATATTTGTTAATTTATCATTTTTTTTTTTTTAATAAGTTTGACCTCTTCTTTATATATTTCCCTTTACCTCCGCTTACTTCTTCCTAAAGAAAACCGTATTCTTTGGAAGCGTGAATTTCAAGTCAATGTCCCCTGTGGGATTGTTCCATATAAATAGGTTTCATTTTATGAATAATAATAATAATAATAATAATAATAATAATAATAATAATAATAATAATAATAATAATAATAATAATAATAATAATTTAATGACAGTAAGAAAATAATAATAAATATTTTTATAGAGAGAGAGAGAGAGAGAGAGAGAGAGAGAGAGAGAAAGAGAGAGAGGAGTTTAATAACAGGTTTTAAGAAGGTATGAGCAAAGACTTGACAAAAAAAAAAAAAAAAACATTTTGGGTTCAAGTTTATAAAGAAATAGATATATGAGTCTCAGCGGAGATGAAACAAAGGAAAATATGCGAAATGTTATGTTCCATTCAAAGCAAAAAGCGGGATAAGAGAACATTTAATTAGACTTGAAACATATTTATTTAAAGCGAAAAATATACTGCCTTCAGATGTAAAGTAGAAAATGGAAACATAAGAAACCAATAAGTTCCAAGGAGGAAAGCCATCTAAAAGAGAGTTGGACCTTTTACGAGATGGAGATTTTCCGTTTGGAAAGACGAGGAGAATGGCGCGAAATCTCTCCGTTTTGGAACGTTTCAGAACTGAATTTTTATGAAACGGGGAAAAGATGCTGGTGTCAGCAAACTATCCCCGTGCAAAAAAAAAACTGTCCTGAGACGTCTTCCAGGATAGTCAAGTCTTGAAATCCCGGCTACTTTACTGGAAAGACAAGCTACTGGAGAGTAAACCAAAAGCAACTTTTCCCAGTTGTCACTTTCAGAAGGATCATCATCTCAGAAAGTGGAAAAGGATATAAAAGTTTTTGCATAAATGCGAGGAATTTGAATGTTTTGGAACATTAGGCATAACGATTACATGAATCGTAATAAGAGGGATAAGCTCTTTCAAGAAATAAGATTTTAATTATTAAAATAAAACAACCTTTTTTTAAGAAAAAATCAAAACATGATTTGTTTATAGGCAAGAGTTAATAAAAGGGAAAAATAAAGTGGAGCCTTCAAAATGGTTTAAGAGAGTAGAAAATGGAAAGATAAGCCTCAAACCAATTTTTTTTTTTTTCTTTTGTCCAGTTTGAAAAATAGCATCTACTTTTCTGAAATTATCAGTGTGTTGATCAGTCATTTATCTTCTGCAATATACGCACTTGACAATGGTTCTGTTGACTCAAAAAAGTTAAAAATAAATCAGAAATTTTTGCAGCAGCTCAGCGTTAAGTATTTGTTCAAATAAAAAATTCATTTGGAACCTCTTCCATGAAGTAATCTGACTTCTCCTTTTTGGCAGTATCACTGCTGTCTCGAAGAGATTTCTTGCAGAAGAATGGTGCGCCAGCAAATGCTTCATCTCAGAAGACATCTTTTTGTTGCAAAATACGTTTACTATCCTGGAGCTGAGTTTTACGATGCTCAAAACAGGAACAAGGTGGCAGCCAGGAATCCTTTTCTCGCACTCACACACACGCACAAACACTCACACAACACGCACAGTCACGCTCCCAGGGGCAGACACTCTCGCTTGAAAGCAGGAAGACCGAGGGAAGCGTCAAGGGCAAGGTCCATGATCACAAGAAATATTATTGCCTTCGATGCAATCTTATCGAGGACACAAAAGATGAAACGCCTCAGTTTTCTAGGAAATATTCCAAACAGGAGCAAATTAGGACAACGCATCCAATTTGTCAATGGAGGTAAGAGGTTCCGTTACATTACCTTAAAACATAATGAAATAATTATGATGAAGAAGAAGAAGGAAAATGTGTTGAGGCATTACATTTGACCTAGCCAACAAGATACATGAGACTGTGAGCAACAGAAAGCACGAACATATATTTCCATTCATGCATACATATGTACAAGCATACACATTCTCTCTCTCTCTCTCTCTCTCTCTCTCTCTCTCTCTCTCTCTCTCTCTCTCTCTCTCTCTCTCTCTCTATATATATATATATATATATATATATATATATATATATATATATATATATATATATATATATATATATATATATATATATATATATATATATATATATATATATATATATATATATATATATATATATATATATATATATATAGTATGTGTGTGTGGGTGAGTTATATAAATTCATGTCAAGATTAATTCGGAGAATTCACATACTACAGGTTGCAATATCAGCCTCATTTCTTATTTCATCCTGTTATATCTAGTTATTGGGCTTATGAAAACTAACCTCGGAATTTTGCTGTCATATTGGGCATGATTCATTTTTGCCCTTCTCTCGGTAGGACTGAATCAAAAGCAAATCATTTGTTTAATAAATTTACTTATTAGCAGATGCAAAGTCTCTTCTCCAAAAGAGAGCATTTTGACTTCCTATAGGCAGATTCTAGGAATTGCCGCATTTGTTTCTTCCTGTTGGTCTGCCCTGGCAACACCCGCAAACCCTCTTCATTCTTAACCCTCTCACCCCCGCCGTATATGGCAATTTGGGAAGCCTTACCCCCGGACTATTTTGGATTGCAAACGCATTTTGTAATATCTTTTTCAAATCGCGGTGGCGGACTAATTTTCGTCTGAAAGAGGTCAGGTTGGTCGCGTTCTTTTGAAAAATGACTGAATTTGACGATACAGGCATAAAAAAAAAAAAAAAAATCTGTGTAAATGGCCTTTATCATTTGGTGAACTTTGCCGATAACGAATTTTTTTTTCTTTTATCGTATATATTGAGATATAGCACCAAGGCTACACAACACTGGAATTTCATATTTTACCAATGTATAGAGCAATTATTTACCTACAAAACGGTATATGTAACTTTGTATTTAGATGAAATGAAACAGAAAAAAATGAGATAAGTAAAATTATCGAAAGCAAAA